>NC_077239.1:82542133-82754151 GCF_947179165.1 Solanum dulcamara | reverse complement strand
ATTTTTTATGTGTTTTAGCCCACAGATTTTTTAGGTGCCGGGGGTTCGCGTCCAATTTTCTTGGATTCTTCCATAGTAGCGTCCGTAACGACTTGGAGAACGACTCCAGTAGCCCCGGCGCTGTAATAGAGGGGTTTAGGATCATTTTATTGGCGACGCAATAGGAATTAGGCAATTTTGCTAGTTTTTCGTGTGTGTTAGCCCACAGAATTTTTAGGTGCCGGGGGTTCGGGTCGAAGGTTCTTGATTTCTTCCATAGTAGCATCCGTTACGACTTGGAGAATGACTCCAGCAGCCCCGGCGGCGCTGTAGATGGGTTTAAGAGCATTTTATTGGCGACACAATAGGAATTAGGCGATTTTGCCAGTTTTTCGTGTTTGTTAGCCCACAGAATTTTTAGGTGCCAGGGGTGCGGGTCTAATTTTCTTGATTTCTTCCATAGTAGCGTCCGTAATGACCTGGAGAACGACTCCAGTAGCCCCGAAGGTGCTATATAGGGGTTTAGGAGCATTTTATTGGCGACGCAATCAGAATTATGCGATTTTGCCAGTTTTTCATGTGTGTTAGCCCACTGAATTTTTAGGTGCCGGGGGTCTGGGTCGAATTTTCTTGATTTCTTCCATAGTAGCTTCCGTAACGACCTGGGGAACCACTCCAGTAGTCCCGGCGGTGCAATAGAGGGGTTTAGGAGCATTTTATTGGCGACGCAATAGGAATTAGGCGATTTTGCTAGTTTTTCGTATATGTTAGCCCACGGATTTTTTATGCGCCGGGGGTTCGGGTCAAATTTTCTTGTATTATTCAATTATAGCGTCCGTAACGACCTGGGGACCGACTCCAGTAGCCCCGGCGGCGCTTTAGAGGGGTTTTGGATCATTTTATTAGCGACGCAATAGGAATTAGACAATTTTGCCAGTTTTTTGTGTGTGTTAGCCCACAGATATTTTAGGTGCCGGGGGTCTGAGTCGAATATTCTTGGATTCTTCCAGAGTAGCATCCGTAACGACCTGGGGAACAACTCTAGTGGCCCCGGCGGCGCTTTAGAGGTATTCAAGAGCATTTTATTGGCGACGCAATAGGAATTAGGCGATTTTGCATATTTTTTGTGTGTGTTAGCCCACGGTTTTTTAGGTGTTGGGGGTGCGGGTCAAATTTTCTTGATTTCTTCTATAGTAGCGTCCGTAACGACCTGGGGAACGACTCTAGTAGCCTCGGCGGCGTTTAGAGTGGTTATGGAGCATTTTATTTGCGACGCAATAGGAATTAAGCGATTTTGCAATTTTTTCGTGTGTGTTAGCCCACAGATTTTTTAGGTGCCGGGGGTCCGGGTAAAATTTTCTTGGATTCTTCCATTGTAGCGTCCGTAACAACCTGGGGAACGACTCCAATAGCCCCGGCGGTGCTTTAGAGGGGTTTAGGAGAATTTTATTGGCGGCGCAAAATTAATTAAGCAATTTTGCCACTTTTGCGTGTGTGTTAGCCCACAGATATTTTAGGTGCAATTTTCCGTGTGTGTTAGCCCACAGATTTTTTACGTGCCAGGGGTCCGTGTCGAATTTTCTTGGATTTTTCAATAGTAGCATCCGTAACGACCTAGGGAACGACTCTAGTAGCCCCGGCGGTGCAATAGAGAGGTTTAGGAGCATTTTATTGGTGGCGCAACAGGAATTAAGCAATTTTGCTAGTTTTTCGTGTGTGTTAGCCCACATAATTTTTAGGTGTCGGGGGTCCGGGTCGAATTTTCTTGATTTCTTCCATAGTAGCATCCGTAACAACCTGGAGAATGACTCCAGTAGCCCCGACAGTGCTATAGAGGGGTTTAGGAGCATTTTATTGGCGACGCAATAGGAATTAGGAGATTTTGCTAGTTTTTCGTGTCTGTTAGCCCACAGATTTTTTAGGTGCCGGGGGTCCGGGTCAAATTTTCTTGGATTCTGCCATAGTAGCATCCGTAACGACCTTTGGAACGACTCCAACAGCCCCGACGGCGCTTTAGAGGGGTATAGGAGTATTCTATTGGAGACGCAATAGGAATTAGGCGATTTTGCCAGTTTTTCGTGTGTGTTAACCCACAGATTTTTTAGGTGCCATGGGTCCAGGTCGAATTTTCTTAGATTCTTCCATAGTAGCGTCCGTAACGACCTGGGGTATTACTCCAGTAGCGCCGACGGTGCTATAGAGGGATTTAGGAGCATTTTATTGGCGATGCAATAGGAATAGGCGATTTTGCCAGTTTTTCGTATGTGTTAACCCACGGATTTTTTAGGTGCCGGGGGTTCGGGTCAAATTTTCTTGGATTCTTCCATAGTAGCATCCGTAACGACCTAGGGAAAGACTCCAGTAGCCCGGTGGTGCTATAGAGGGGTTTATGAGCATTTTATTGGCGACGCAATCAGAATTTGGCGATTTTGCCAGTTTTTCGTATGTGTTAGCCCACTAAATTTTTAGGTGCCGGGGGTCTGGGTCAAATTTTCTTGATTTCTTCCATAGTAGCTTCCGTAACGACCTGGGGAACGACTCCAGTAGCCCCGGCGGTGCAATAGAGAGGTTTAGGAGCATTTTATTGGCGACGCAATAGGAATTAGGCAATTTTGCCAGTTTTTCGTGTGTGTTAGCCCACAGAATTTTTAGGTACCAGAGGTCCGGGTCGAAATTTATTGATTTCTTCCATAGTAGCGTCCGATACGACCTGGAAAACGACTCCAGTAGCCCTGGTGGCACTTTAGAGGGGTTTAAGAGCATTTTATTGGCGACGCAATAGGAATTAGGCGATTTTGCTAGTTTTTAGTGTGTGTTAGCTCACAGATTTTTTAGGTGCCAGGGGTGCGGGTCGAAATTTCTTAATTTCTTCCATAGTAGCGTCCGTAACGACCTGGAGAATGACTCCAGTAGCCCCGACGGTTCTATAGAGGGGTTTAGGAGTATTTTATTGGCGACGCAATCAGAATTATGTAATTTTTCTAGTTTTTCGTGTGTGTTAGCCCACGGATAGTTTAGGTGCCGGGGGTCCGTGTCGAATTTTCTAGGATTCTTCCATAGTAGCTTCCGTAACGACCTGGGGAACGACTCCAGTAGCCCCGACAGTGCAATAGAGGGGTTTATGAGCATTTTATTGGCGATGCAATAGGAATTACCCGATTTTGCCAGTTTTTCGTGTGTTAACCCACAGATTTTTTAGGTGCCGGGGGTTCGGGTCAAATTTTCTTGGATTCTTCCATAATAGCGTCCGTAACGACCTGGGGAACGACTCCAATAGCCCTGGCAGGGTTTAGAGGGGTTCAGGAGCATTTTATTGACAACGCAATGGGAATTAGGTGATTTTGCAAGTTTTTCGTGTGTGTTGGCCCAGAGATTTTTTAGATGCCGGCGGTCCGGGTCAAATTTTCTTGATTTCTTCCATAGTAGCGTCCATAACGACCTGGGGAACGTCTCTAATAGCCCCGGCGGTGCTTTAGAGGGGTTATGGAGCATTTTATTTGCGACGCAATAGGAATTAGGAGATTTTGCAAGTTTTTCGTGTGTGTTAGCCCACAGATTTTTTAGGTGCTAGGGGTCCGGGTCAAATTTTCTTGGATTCTTAAATAGTAGCATCCGTAACAACCTGAGGAAGAACTCCAGTAGCCCCGGCGGTGCTTTAGAGGGGTTAAGGAGTATTTTATTGGCGGCGCAATATTAATTAAGTAATTTTGCCACTTTTTCGTGTGTGTTAGCCCACGAATATTTTAGGTGATGGGGGTCCGGTCGAATTTTCTTGGATTCTTCAATAGTAGCATCCGTAACGACCTAGGGAACGACTCCAGTAGCCCTGGTGGTGCTATAGAGAGGTTTAGAAGCATTTTATCGGCGACACAATAGGAATTAGGCGAATTTGCCAGTTTTTCGTGTGTGTTAGCCCACAGATTTTTTAGGTGCCGGGGGTCCGGGTCAAACTTTCTGTGATTCTTCAATAGTAGCATCCGTAACGACCTTGGGAATGACTCCAGTAGCCCCGGCGGCGCTTTAGAGGGGTTTAAGAGCATTTTATTGGCGACGCAATATGAATTAGGCGATTTTGCCAGTTTTTCGTGTGTGTTAGCCCACAGATTTTTTAGATGCCGACGGTCCGGGTCGAATTTTCTTGGATTTTTCCATAGTAGCGTCCGTAACGACCTGGGGAACACATCCAGTACCCCCGGCGGTGCTATAAAGTGGTTTAGGAGCATTTTATTAGAGACGCAATAGGAATAAGGTGATTGATCCAGTTTTTCGTGTGTGTTAGCCCAAGGATTTTTTACGTGCCAGGGGTCCGTGTCAAATCTTCTTGGATTCATCCATAGTAGCGTCTGTAATGACCTAGAAAACGACTCCAGTAGCCCCAGCGGCACTATAGAGGGGTTTAGGAGCATTTTATTGGCAATGCAATAGTAATTAGGCGATTTTGCCAGTTTTTCGTGTGTTAGCCCACAACATTTTTAGGTGTCGGGGGTTCGGGCCAAATTTTCTTGGATTCTTCCATAGTAGCGTCCGTAACGACCTGGGGAATGACTCCAGTAGCCCCGGCGGCGCAATAGAGGGGTTTAGGGGCATTTTATTGGCGACGCATTAGGAATTAGACAATTTTGCCAGTTTTTCATGTGTGTTAGCCCACAGAATTTTTAGGTGCCGGGGGTTCGGGTCGAATTTTCTTGGTTTCTTCCATAGTAGCATCCGCAACGACCTGGGGAATGACTCCAATAGCCCTGGCGGCTCTTTAGTGGGGTTCAGGACCATTTTATTGGTAACGCAATAGGAATTAAGCAATTTTGCAAGTTTTTCGTGTGTGTTAGTCCACGGATTTTTTAGGTGTCGGGGGTCCAGGTCGAATTTTCTTGGATTCTTACATAGTAGCGTCCGTAACGATATGGGGAACGATCCAGTAGCTCCGGCGGTGCTTTAGAGGGGTTTAGGAACATTTTATTGGCGGCGCAATAGGAATTAGGCGATTTTGCCAGTGTTTCGTGTGTGTTAGCCCACAGATTTTTTAGGTGCCGGGGGTCTGGGTCAAATTTTTTTGGATTCTTCCATAGTAGCGTCCATAACGACCTGGGGAACGACTACAATAGCCCTGGCAGCTCTTTAGAGGGGTTTAGGAGCATTTTATTGGCGACGCAATAGGAATTAGGCAATTTTGCCAGTTTTTCGTGTGTCTTAGTCCATAGATTTTTTAGGTGCCGGGGATCCGGGTCATATTTTCTTGGATTTTTCTATAGTAGCGTCCGTAACGACCTGGGGAACAACTCCAGTAGTCCTAGCGGGGCTTTAGAGGGGTTCAGGAGCATTTTATTGGCGACGCAATAGGAATTAGGCGATTTTGCCAGTTTTTCGTGTGTGTTAGCCTACAGATTTTTTAGGTGCCGGGGGTCCGAGTCGAATTTTCTTAGATTCATCCATAGTAGAGTCCGTAACAACCTAGGGACCGACTTTAGTAGCCCCAGCGGCGCTATAGAGGGGTTTAGGAGCATTTTATTGGCGACGCAATAGGAATTAGGCGATTTTGCCAGTTTTTCGTGTATGTTAACTCTCGGATTTTTTAGGTGCCAGGGGTTCGGGTCAAATTTTCTAGGATTCTTCCATAGAAGTGTCCGCAAAGACCTAGGGAACGACTCCAGTAGCCCCAGCGGCGCTTTAGAGGGATTCAGGAGATTTTTATTGGCGACGCAATAGGAATTAGGCAATTTTGCCAGTTTTTCGTGTGTGTTAGCTCACGGATTTTTTAAGTTCCGGGGGACCGGGTCGAATTTTCTTGGATTCTTCCATAGTAGCGTCCGTAACGACCTGGGGAACGACTCCAGTAGACCGGCAGCGCTATAGAGGGATTTAGGAGCATTTTATTGGCGACGTAATAGGAATTAGGCGATTTTGCTAGTTTTTAGTGTGTTAACCCACAGATTTTTTAGGTGCCGGGGGTTTGGGTCAAATTTTCTTGTATTCTTAAATAGTAGCATCCATAACGACTTAGGGAAAGACTCCAGTAGCCCTGGCGGTGCTATAGAGGGGTTTATGAGCATTTTATTGGCGACGCAATCGGAATTAGACGATTTTGCCAGTTTATCGTGTGTGTTAGCCCACTGAACTTTTAGGTGCCGGGGGTCTGGGTCGAATTTTCTTGATTTCTTCCATAGTAGCTTCCGTAACGATCTGGGGAACGACTCCAGTAGCCCCGGCGGTGTAATAGAGGGGTTTAGGAGCATTTTATTGGCGACGCAATAGGAATTAGGCAATTTTGCCAATTTTTCGTGTGTGTTAGCCCACAGAAATTTTAGGTACCGGGGGTCCGGGTCGAATTTTCTTGATTTCTTCCATAGTAGCGTCCGTTACTACTTGGAGAATGACTCCAGCAGCCCCAGCGGCGCTGTAGAGGGGTTTAAGAGCATTTTATTGGCGACGCAATAGGAATTAGGCAATTTTTGCCAGTTTTTCGTGTGTGTTAGCCCACGGATTTTTTAGGTGCCAGGGGTGCGGGTCTAATTTTCTTGATTTCTTCCATAGTAGCGTCCGTAATGACCTGGAGAACGACTCCAGTAGCCCCGACGGTGCTATAGAGGGGTTTAGGAGCATTTTATTGGCGACGCAATCAGAATTATGCGATTTTGCCAGTTTTTCGTGTGTGTTAGCCCACTGAATTTTTAGGTGCCGGGGGTCTGGGTCGAAGTTTCTTGATTTCTTCCATAGTAGCTTCCGTAACGACCTGGAGAACGACTCCAGTAGCCCCGGTGGTGCAATAGAGGGGTTTAGGAGCTTTTTATTGGCGACCCAATAGGAATTATGCGATTTTGCAAGTTTTTCGTATGTGTTAGCCCACGGATTTTTTATGTGCCGGGTGTCCGGGTCGAATTTTCTTGGATTTTTCCATAGTAACATCCGTAACGACCTGGAGAACGACTCCAGTAGCCCCGGCGGTGCTATAGAGGGATTTAGGAGCATTTTATAGGCGACGCAATAGGAATTATCCGATTTTGCCAGTTTTTCGTGTGTGTTAACCCACAGATTTTTTAGGTGCCAGCGTTTCGGGTCAAATTTTCTTTGATTCTTCCATATTAGCGTCCGTAATGACCTGGGGAACGACTTCAGTAGCCCTGGCGGCGCTTTAGAGGTGTTCAAGAGCATTTTATTGGCGACGCAATAGGAATTAGGCGATTTTGTATGTTTTTTGTGTCTGTTAGCCCACCGATTTTTTAGGTGCCGGGGGTGCGGGTCAAAATTTCTTGATTTCTTCCATAGTAGCATCCATAACGACTTGGGGAACGACTCTAGTAGCCTCGGCGGCGTTTAGAGGTGTTATGGAGCATTTTATTTGCGACGCAATAGGAATTAGGCGATTTTGCAATTTTTTCGTGTGTGTTAGCCCACAGATTTTTTAGGTGCCGGGGGTCCGGGTAAAATTTTCTTGGATTCTTCCATTGTAGCGTCCGTAACAACCTGGGGAACGACTCCAGCAGCCCCGGCGGTGCTTTAGAGGGGTTTAGGAGAATTTTATTGGCGGCGCAAAATTAATTAAGCAATTTTGCCACTTTTTCGTGTGTGTTAGCCCACGGATATTTTAGGTGCCGACGGTCCGGTCAAATTTTCTTGGATTCTTCAATAGTAGTGTCCGTAACGACCTGGGAACGACTCCAGTAGCCCCGGCGGTGCTATAGAGAGGTTTAGAAGCATTTTATTGGCGACACAATAGGAATTAGGCGAATTTGCCAGTTTTTCGTGTTTGTTAGCCCACGGATTTTTTAGGTGTCGGGGGTTTGGGTCAAACTTTCTTGGATTCTTCAATAGTAGCGTCCGTAACGACCTGGGGAATGACTCTAGTAGCCCTGGCGGCGCTTTAGAGGGGTGTAGGATCATTTTATTGGAGACGCAATAGGAATTAGGCGATTTTGCCAATTTTTCGTGTGTGTTATCCCATGGATTTTTTAGATGCCGGCGGTCCGGGTTGAATTTTCTTGGATTCTTTCATATTAGCGTCCGTAACGACCTGGGGAACACATCCAGTAGCCCCGGCGATGCTATAGAGGGGTTTAGGAGCATTATATTAGAGACGCAATAGGAATTAGGTGATTTTGCCAGTTTTTCGTGTATGTTAGCCCAATGATTTTTTATTTTCCAGGGGTCCCTGTCGAAATTTCTTTGATTCATCCATAGTAGCGTCCGTAATGACTTGGAGAACGACTCCAGTAGCCCCGACAGTGCTATAGAGGGGTTCAAGAGCATTTTATTGGCGACGCGATAGGAATTAAGCGATTTTGCCAATTATTCGTGTGTGTTAGTCCACGGATTATTTTAGGTATTGGGGGTGCGAGTCGAATTTTCTTGGATTCTTCCATAGTAGCGTCCGTAACGACCTGGGGAACGACTCCGGTAGCCCTGGCGGCTCTTTAGAGGGGTTCTGGAGCAGTTTATTGGCGACGCAATAGGAATTAGGTGATTTTACTAGTTTTTCGTGTGTGTTAGCCCAAGAATTTTTTACGTGCCAGGGGTCCGTGTCAAATTTTCTTGGATTTATCCATAGTAGCGTCCGTAATGACCTAGGGAATGACTCCAGTAGCCCCAGCGGCACTATAGAGGGGTTTAGGAGCATTTTATTGGCAACACAATAGGAATTAGGCGATTTTGCCAGTTTTTCGTGTGTGTTAGCCCACAGCATTTTTATGTGCCCGGGGTTCGGGTCAAATTTTCTTGGATTCTTACATAGTAGCATCCGTAACGACCTGGGGAATGACTCCAGTAGCCCCGGCGGCGCAATAGAGGGGTTAGGAGCATTTTATTGGCGACGCATTAGGAATTAGGCAATTTTGCCAGTTTTTCATGTGTGTTATCCCACAGATTTTTTAGGTGTCGGGGGTTCGAGTCGAATTTTCTTGGATTCTTCCATAGTAGCATCTGTAACGACCTGGGGAATGACTCCAGTAGACCTGGCGGCTCTTTAGAGGGGTTCAGGAGCATTTTATTGGCGACGCGATAGGAATTAATTAATTTTGCAAGTTTTACGTGTGTGTTAGTCCACGGATTTTTTAGGTGTTGGTGGTCCGGGTCGAATTTTCTTGGATTCTTACATAGTAGCGTCCGTAACGATCTGGGGAACGACTCCAGTAGCCCGGCGGCGCTTTAGAGGGGTTTAGGAGCATTTTATTGGCGGCGCAATAGGAATTAGGCGATTTTGCCAGTTTTTTGTGTGTGTTAGCCCATAGATTTTTTTGGTGCCGGGGGTCCGGATCAAATTTTCTTAGATTCTTCCATAGTAGCATCTGTAACGACCTGGAGAACGACTCCAATAGCCCGGGCGGCTCTTTAGAGGGGTTTAAGAGCATTTTATTGGCGACGCAATATGAATTAGGGAATTTTGCCAGTTTTTCGTGTGTGTTAGCCCACAGATTTTTTAGGTGCTGGGGATCCGGGTCATATTTTCTTGGATTTTTCCATATTAGCGTCCGTAACGACCTGGGGAACGACTCCAGTAGCCCTAGCGGGGCTTTAGAGGGGTTCAGGAGCATTTTATTGGAAACGCAATAGGAATTAGGCAATTTTGCCAGTTTTTCGTGTGTGTTAGCCTATTGATTTTTTATGTGCAGGGGGTCCGGGTTGAATTTTCTTGGATTCTTCCATAGTAGAGTCCGTAACGACCTGGGGACCGACTCCAGTAGCCCCAGCGGTGCTATAGAGGGGTTTAGGAGCATTTTATTGGCGGCGCAATAGGAATTAGGCGATTTTGCCAGTTTTTTGTGTGTGTTAGCCCATAGATTTTTTTGGTGCCGGGGGTCCGGATCAAATTTTCTTAGATTCTTCCATAGTAGCATCTGTAACGACCTGGAGAACGACTCCAATAGCCCGGGCGGCTCTTTAGAGGGGTTTAAGAGCATTTTATTGGCGACGCAATATGAATTAGGGAATTTTGCCAGTTTTTCGTGTGTGTTAGCCCACAGATTTTTTAGGTGCCGGGGATCCGGGTCATATTTTCTTGGATTTTTCCATATTAGCGTCCGTAACGACCTGGGGAACGACTCCAGTAGCCCTAGCGGGGCTTTAGAGGGGTTCAGGAGCATTTTATTGGAAACGCAATAGGAATTAGGCAATTTTGCCAGTTTTTCGTGTGTGTTAGCCTATTGATTTTTTATGTGCAGGGGGTCCGGGTTGAATTTTCTTGGATTCTTCCATAGTAGAGTCCGTAACGACCTGGGGACCGACTCCAGTAGCCCCAGCGGTGCTATAGAGGGGTTTAGGAGCATTTTATTGGCGACAATATAGGAATTAGGCGATTTTGCCAGTTTTTCGTGTGTGTTAACTCTCGGATTTTTTAGGTGTCGGGGGTTCGTGTCAAATTTTCTTGGATTCTTCCATAGAAGCGTCCTCAACGACCTAGGGAACGACTTCAGTAAACCCGGCGGCACTTTAGAGGGGTTCATGAGCATTTTATTGGCAACGCAATCGGAATTAGGCGATTTTGCCAGTTTTTCGTGTGTGTTAGCCCACTGCATTTTTAGTTGCCGGGGGTCTGGGTCGAATTTTCTTGATTTCTTCCATATTAGCTTCCGTAACGATCTGGGGAACGACTCCAGTAGCCCCGACGGTGTAATAGAGGGGTTTAGGAGCATTTTATTGGCGACGCAATAGGAATTAGGCAATTTTGCCAGTTTTTCGTGTGTGTTAGCCCACAGAATTTTTAGGTACCGGGGGTTCGGGTCAAATTTTCTTGATTTCTTCCATAGTAGCATCCGTAATGACCTGGAGAATGACTCCAGTAGCCTTGACGGTGCTATAGAGGGGTTTAGGAGCATTTTATTGGCGACGCAATCAGAATTATGCGCCTTTGCCAGTTTTTCGTGTGTGTTAGCCCACTGAATTTTTAGGTTCCGGGGGTCTGGGTCGAATATTCTTGATTTCTTCCATAGTAGCTTCCTTAACGACCTGGGGAACGACTCCAGTAGTCCCGGCGGTGCAATAGAGGGGTTTAGGAGCATTTTATTGGTGACGCAATAGGAATTAGGCGATTTTGTAAGTTTTTCGTATATGTTAGCCCACGGATTTTTTATGTGCCGGGGGTCCGGGTCGAAGTTTCTTGGATTATTCCATAGTAGCATCCGTAACGACCTGGGGAACGACTCCAATAGCCACGACGGTGCTATAGAGGGATTTAGGAGCATTTTATTGGCGACGCAATAGGAATTACCCGATTTTGCTAGTTTTTCGTGTGTGTACCCACAGATTTTTTAGGTGCCAGGGTTTCAGGTCAAATGTTCTTGGATTCTTCCATATTAGCGTCCGTAATGACCTGGGGAACGACTTCAGTAGCCCTGGCGGCGCTTTAGAGGTGTTCAAGAGCATTTTATTGGCGACGCAATAGGAATTAGGCGATTTTGTATGTTTTTTGTGTCTGTTAGCCCACCGATTTTTTAGGTGCCGGGGGTGCGGGTCAAGTTTTCTTGATTTCTTCCATAGTAGCGTCCGTAACGACCTTGGGAACGACTCCAGTTGCCTCGGCGGCGTTTAGAGGGGTTATGGAGCATTGTATTTGCGACGCAATAGGAATTAGGCGATTTTGCAATTTTTTCGTGTGTGTTAGCCCACAGATTTTTTAGGTGCCGGGGGTCCGGGTAAAATTTTCTTGGATTCTTCCATTGTAGCGTCCGTAACAACCTGGGGAACGACTACAATAGCCACGGCGGTGCTTTAGAGGGGCTTAGGAGAATTTTATTGGCGGCGCAAAATTAATTAAGCAATTTTGCCACTTTTGCGTGTGTGTTAGCCCACGGATATTTTAGGTGCCTGGGGTCCGGTCAAATTTTCTTGGATTCTTCAATAGTAGTGTCCGTAACGACCTGGGGAACTACTCCAGTAGCCCCGGCGGTGCTATAGAGAGGTTTAGAAGCATTTTATTGGCGATGCAATAGGAATTAGGCAATTTTGCTAGTTTTTCGTGTGTTAGCCCACGGATTTTTTAGGTGCCCGGGGTCCGGGTCAACTTTTCTTGGATTTTTCCATAGTAGTGTCCGTAACGACCTGGGGAACGACTCCAGTAGCTCTGGCGGCGCTTTAGAGGGGTTTAGGAGCATTTTATTGGCGGCGCAATAGGAATTAGGCGATTTTGCCAGTTTTTCGTGTGTGTTAGCCTACGGATTTTTTTGGTGCCGGGGGTCCGGATCAAATTTTCTTGGACTCTTCCATAGTAGCATCCGTAACGACTTGGAGAACGACTCCAATAGCCCGGGCGGCTCTTTAGAGGGGTTTAGGAGCATTTTATTGGCGACGCAATAGGAATTAGGGAATTTTGCCAGTTTTTCGTGTTGTTAGCCCACAGATTTTTTAGGTGCCGGGGATCCGGGTCATATTTTCTTGGATTTTTCCATAGTAGCGTCCGTAACGACCTGGGGAACGATTCCAGTAGCCCTAGCGGGGCTTTAGAGGGGTTCAGGAGCATTTTATTGGAAACGCAATCGGAATTAGGCGATTTTGCCAGTTTTTCATGTGTGTTAGCCTATGGATTTTTTATGTGCAGGGGGTTCGGGTTGAAATTTCTTGGATTCTTCCATAGTAGAGTCCGTAACGACCTGGGGACCGACTCCAGTAGCCCCAGCGGTGCTATAGAGGGGTTTAGGAGCATTTTATTGGCGACGATATAGAAATTAGGCGATTTTGCCAGTTTTTCGTGTGTGTTAACTCTCGGATTTTTTAGGTGCCGGGGGTTCAGGTCAAATTTTCTTGGATTCTTCCATAGAAGCGTCCTCAACGACCTAGGGAATGACTTCAGTAAACCCGGCGGCGCTTTAGAGGGGTTCATGAGCATTTTATTGGCGACGCAATCGGAATTAGGCGATTTTGCTAATTTTTCGTGTGTGTTAGCCCACTGCATTTTTAGGTGCTGGGGGTCTGGGTCGAATTTTCTTGATTTCTTCCATATTAGCTTCCGTAACGATCTGGGGAACGACTCAAGTAGCCCCGGCGGTGTAATAGAGGCGTTTAAGAGCATTTTATTGGCGATGCAATAGGAATTAGGCAATTTTGCCAGTTTTTTATGTGTGTTAGCCCACAGAATTTTTAGGTACCGGGGGTTCGGGTCGAATTTTCTTGATTGCTTCCATAGTAGCATCCGTAATGACCTGGAGAACGACTCCAGTAGCCCCGACTGTGCTATAGAGGGTTTTAGGAGCATTTTATTGGCGATGCAATCAGAATTATGCGCTTTTGCCAGTTTTTCGTGTGTGTTAGCCCACTGAATTTTTAGGTGACGGGGGTCTGGGTCGAATATTCTTGATTTCTTCCATAGTAGCTTCCGTAACGACCTAGGGAATGACTCCAGTAGTCCCGGCGGTGCAATAGAGGGGTTTAGGAGCATTTTATTGGCGACGCAATAGGAATTAGGCGATTTTGCTAGTTTTTCGTATATATTAGCCCACAGATTTTTTATGTGCCGGGGGTTCGGGTCAAATTTTCTTGGATTCTTCCATATTAGCGTCCGTAATGACCTGGGGAACGACTTCAGTAGCCCTGGCGGTGCTTTAGAGGTGTTCAAGAGCATTTTATTGGCGACGCAATAGGAATTAGGCGATTTTGTATGTTTTTTGTGTCTGTTAGCCCACCGATTTTTTAGGTGCCGGGGGTGCGGGTCAAATTTTCTTGATTTCTTCCATAGTAGCGTCCGTAACGACCTTGGGAACGACTCCAGTAGCCTCGGCGGCGTTTAGAGGGGTTATGGAGCATTGTATTTGCGACGCAATAGGAATTAGGCGATTTTGCAATTTTTCGTGTGTGTTAGCCCACAGATATTTTAGGTGCCGGGGGTCCGGGTAAATTTTCTTGGATTCTTCCATTGTAGCGTCCGTAACAACCTGGGGAACGACTACAATAGCCACGGCGGTGCTTTAGAGGGGCTTAGGAGAATTTTATTGGCGGCGCAAAATTAATTAAGCAATTTTGCCATTTTTGCGTGTGTGTTAGCCCACGGATATTTTAGGTGCCTGGGGTCCGGTCAAATTTTCTTGGATTCTTCAATAGTAGTGTCCGTAACGACCTGGGGAACTACTCTAGTAGCCCCGGCGGTGCTATAGAGAGGTTTAGAAGCATTTTATTGGCGATGCAATAGGAATTAGGCAATTTTGCCAGTTTTTCGTGTGTGTTAGCCCACGGATTTTTTAGGTGCTGGGGGTCTGGGTCAAACTTTCTTGGATTCTTCAATAGTAGCGTCCGTAACTACCTGGGGAATGACTCCAGTAGCCCCGGCGGCGCTTTAGAGGGGTTTAGGAGCATTTTATTGGCGGCGCAATAGGAATTAGGCGATTTTGCCAGTTTTTCGTGGGTGTTATCCCACGGATTTTTTAGATGCCGACGGTCCGGGTCGAATTTTCTTGGTTCTTTCATAGTAGCGTCCGTAACGACCTGGGGAACAAATCCAGTAGCCCCGGCGACGCTATAGAGGGGTTTAGAAGCATTATATTAGAAACGTAATAGGAATAAGGTGATTTTGCCAGATTTTCGTGTGTGTTAGCCCACGGAATTTTTATGTGCCGGGGGTCCGGGTCGAATTTTCTTTGATTCATCCATAGTAGCGTGCGTAATGACCAAGGGAACGACTCCTGTAGCCCCAGCGGCACTATAGAGGGATTTATGAGCATTTTATTGGCAATGCAATAGTAATTAGGCGATTTTGCCAGTTTTTCGTGTGTGTTAACCCACGAATTTTTTAGGTGCCGGGGGTTCGGATCAAATTTTCTTGGATTCTTCAATAGTAGCGTTCGTAACGACCTAGGGAATGACTCCAGTAGCCCCGGCGGCGCAATAGAGGGGTTTAGAAGCATTTTATTGGCGACGCAATCGGAATTAGGCAATTTTGCCAATTTTTCATGTGTGTTAGCCCACAGATTTTTTAGGTGCCGGGGGTTCGGGTCCAATTTTCTTGGATTCTTCTATAGTAGCGTCCGTAATGACTTGGAGAACGACTCCAGTAGCCCCGGCGGTGTAATAGAGGGGTTTAGGATCATTTTATTGGCGACGCAATAGGAATTAGGCAATTTTGCCAGTTTTTCGTGTGTGTTAGCCCACAAAATTTTTAGGTGCCGGGGGTCCGGGTCGAAGTTTCTTGATTTCTTCCATAGTAGCATCCGTTACGATTTGGAGAACGACTCCAGCAGCCCCGACGACGCTGTAGAGGGGTTTAAGAGCATTTTATTGGCGACGCAATAGGAATTAGGCGATTTTGCCAGTTTTTCGTGTGTGTTAGCCCACGGATGTTTTAGGTGCCAGGGGTGCGGGTCTAATTTTCTTGATTTCTTCCATATTAGCGTCCGTAATGACCTATAGAACGACTCCAGTAGCCCCGAAGGTGCTATATAGGGGTTTAGGAGCATTTTATTGGCGACGCAATCAGAATTATGCGATTTTGCCAGTTTTTCGTGTGTGTTAGCCCACTGAATTTTTAGGTGCCGGGGGTCTGGGTCGAATTTTTTTGATTTCTTCCATAGTAGCGTCCGTTACGACTTGGAGAATGACTCCAGCAGCCCCGGCGGCGCTGTAGAAGGGTTTAAGAGCATTTTATTGGCGACGCAATAGAAATTAGGCGATTTTGCTAGTTTTTCGTATATGTTAGCCCACAGATTTTTTATGTGCCGGGGGTTCGGGTCAAATTTTCTTGGATTATTCCATAGTAGCGTCCGTAACGACCTGGGGACCGACTCCAGTAGCCCCGGCGGCGCTTTAGAGGGGTTTAGGATCATTTTATTAGCGACACAATAGGAATTAGACAATTTTGCCAGTTTTTTGTGTGTGTTAGCCCACGGATTTTTTAGGTGCCGGGGGTCCGAGTCGAATATTCTTGGATTCTTCCAGAGTAGCATCCATAACGACCTGGGGAACAACTCTAGTGGCCCCGGCGGCGCTTTAGAGGTGTTCAAGAGCATTTTATTGGCGACGCAATAGGAATTAGGCGATTTTGCATATTTTTTGTGTGTGTTAGCCCACGGTTTTTTAGGTGCCGGGGGTGCGGGTCAAATTTTCTTGATTTCTTCCATAGCAGCGTCCGTAATGACCTAGGGAATGACTCTAGTAGCCTCGACGGCGTTTAGAGGGGTTATGGAACATTTTATTTGCGACGCAATAGGAATTAGGCGATTTTGCAATTTTTTCGTGTGTGTTAGCCCACAGATTTTTTAGGTGCCGGGGGTGCGGGTCAAATTTTCTTGATTTCTTCCATAGTAGCGTCCGTAACGACCTGGGGAACGACTCCAGTAGCCTCGGCGGCGTTTATAGGGGTTATGGAGCATTGTATTTTTCGACGCAATAGGAATTAGGCGATTTTGCAATTTTTTCGTGTGTGTTAGCCCACAGATTTTTTAGGTGCCGGGGGTCCGGGTAAAACTTTCTTGGATTCTTCCATTGTAGAGTCCGTAACAACCTGGGCAACGACTCCAATAGCCCCGGCGGTGCTTTAGAGGGGTTTAGGAGAATTTTATTGGCGGCGCAAAATTAATTAAGCAATTTTGCCACTTTTGCGTGTGTGTTAGCCCACAGATATTTTAGGTGCCGGGGGTCTGGGTCAAACTTTCTTGGATTCTTCAATAGTAGCGTCCGTAACGTCCTGGGGAATGACTCCAGTAGCCCCGGCGGCGCTTTAGAGGGGTTTAGGATCATTTTATTGGAGACGCAATAGGAATTATGCGATTTTGCCAATTTTTCGTGTGTGTTATCCCACGGATTTTTTAGATGCCGACGGTCCGGGTCGAATTTTCTTGGATTCTTTCATAGTAGCGTCCGTAACGACCTGGGGAACAAATCTAGTAGCCCCGGCGACGCTATAGATGGGTTTAGAAGCATTATATTAGAAACGTAATAGGAATAAGGTGATTTTGCCAGTTTTTCGTGTGTGTTAGCCCACAGATTTTTTATGTGCTGGGGGTCCGGGTCGAATTTTCTTTGATTCATCCATAGTAGCGTCCGTAATGACCTAGGAAACGACTTCTGTAGCCCCAGCGGCACTATAGAGGGATTTATGAGCATTTTATTGGCAATGCAATAGGAATTAGGCGATTTTGCCAGTTTTTCGTGTGTGTTAACCCACAGATTTTTTAGGAGCCGGGGGTTCGGATCAAATTTTCTTGGATTCTTCAATATTAGCGTCCGTAACGACCTGGGGAATGACTCTAGTAGCCCCGACGGCGCAATAGAGGGGTTTAGAAGCATTTTATTGGCGACGCAATCGGAATTAGGCAATTTTGCCAATTTTTCATGTGTGTTAGCCCACAGATTTTTTAGGTGCCGGGGGTTCGGGTATAATTTTCTTGGATTCTTCCGTAGTAGCATTCGTAACGACTTGGAGAACGACTCCAATAGCCCCGGCGGTGTAATAGAGGGGTTTAGGATCATTTTATTAGCGACGCAATAGGAATTAGGCAATTTTACCAGTTTTTCGTGTGTGTTAGCCCACAGAATTTTTAGGTGCCGGGGGTCCGAGTCGAATTTTCTTGATTTCTTACATAGTAGCATCCATTACGACCTGAAGAACGACTCCAGCAGCCCCGGCGGCACTGTAGATGGGTTTAAGAGCATTTTATTGGCGACGCAACAGGAATTAGGCGATTTTGCCAGTTTTTCGTGTGTGTTAGCCCACGGATTTTTTAGGTGCCAGGGGTGCGGGTCTAATTTTCTTGATTTCTTCCATAGTAACGTCCATAATGACCTGGAGAACGACTCCAGTAGCCCCGAAGGTGCTATAGAGGGGTTTAGGAGCATTTTATTGGCGACGCAATCAGAATTATGCGATTTTGCCAGTTTTTCGTGTGTGTTAGCCTACTGAATTTTTAGGTGTCGGGGGTATAGGTCAAATTTTTTTGATTTCTTCCATAGTAGCTTCCATAACGACATTGGGAACCACTCCAGTAGTCCCGGCGGTGCAATAGAGGGGTTTAGGATCATTTTGCTAGTTTTTCGTATATGTTAGCCCACGGATTTTTTATGTGCCGGGGTTCGGGTCAAATGTTCTTGGATTATTCCATAGTAGCGTCCGTAACGACCTGGGGACCGACTCCAGTAGCCCCGGCGGCGCTTTAGAGGGGTTTAGGATCATTTTATTAGCGACGCAATAGGAAGTAGACAATTTTGTCAGTTTTTTGTGTGTGTTAGCCCACGGATTTTTTAGGTGCCGGGGGTCCGAGTCGAATATTCTTGGATTCTTCCAGAGTAGCATCCGTAATGACCTGGGGAACAACTCTAGTGGCCCCGGCGGCGCTTTAGAGGTGTTCAAGAGCATTTTATTGGCGACGCAATAGGAATTAGGCGATTTTGCATATTTTTTGTGTGTGTTAGCCCATTGTTTTTTAGGTGCCGGGGGTCCGGGTCAAATTTTCTTGGATTCTTAAATAGTAGCATCCGTAACGACTTAGGGAAAGACTCCAGTAGCCCCGGCGGTGCTATAGAGGGGTTATGGAGCATTTTATTGGCGACGCAATAAGAATTAGGTGATTTTGCAATTTTTTCGTATGTGTTAGCCCACAGATTTTTTAGGTGCCGGGCGTCCGGGTAAAATTTTCTTGGATTCTTCCATTGTAGCGTCCGTAACAACCTGGGGAACGACTCCAATAGCCCCGGCGGTGCTTTAGAGGGGTTTAGGAGAATTTTATTGGCGGCGCAAAATTAATTAAGCAATTTTGCCACTTTTGAGTGTGTGTTAGCCCACGGATATTTTAAGTGCCGGGGGTCCGGTCAAAGTTTCTTGAATTCTTTAATAGTAGTGTCAGTAACGACCTGGGGAACTACTCCAGTAGCCCCGGCGGTGCTATAGAGAGGTTTAGAAGCATTTTATTGGCGACGCAATAGGAATTAGGCAATTTTGCCTATTTTTTGTGTGTGTTATCCCACGGATTTTTTAGGTGCCGGGGGTCCGGGTCAAACTTTCTTGGATTCTTCAATAGTAGCATCCGTAACGACCTGGGGATTGACTCCAGTAGCCCCGGCGGCGCTTTAGAGGGGTTTAGGATCATTTTATTGAAGACGCAATAGGAATTAGGCGATTTTGCTAGTTTTTCGTGTTTGTTATCCCACAGATTTTTTAGATGCCGGCGGTCCGGGTCGAATTTTCTTGGATTCTTCTATAGTAGCGTCCGTAACGACCTGTGGAACGACTCCAGTAGCCCGGCGGCACTATAGAGGGATTTAGGAGCATTTTATTGGCGACGTAATAGGAATTAGGCGATTTTGATAGTTTTTTGTGTGTGTTAACCCACGGATTTTTTAGGTGCCGGGGGTTCGGGTCAAATTTTCTTGGATTCTTAAATAGTAGCATCCGTAACGACTTAGGGAAAGACTCCAGTAGCCCCGGCGGTGCTATAGAGGGGTTTATGAGCATTTTATTGGCGACGCTATCGGAATTAGGCGATTTTGCCAGTTTTTCGTGTGTGTTAGCCCACTGAATTTTTAGGTGCCGGGGTTCTGGGTCGAATTTTCTTGATTTCTTCCATAGTAGCTTCCGTAACGATCTGGGGAACGACTCCAGTAGCCCCGGCGGTGTAATAGAGGGGTTTAGGAGCATTTTATTGGCGACGCAATAGGAATTAGGCAATTTTGCCAGTTTTTCGTGTGTGTTAGCCCACGGAAATTTTAGGTACCAGGGGTCCGGGTCGGATTTTCTTGATTTCTTCTATAGTAGCGTCCGTTACGACTTGGAGAATGACTCCAGCAGCCCCGGCGGCACTGTAGAGGGGTTTAAGAGCATTTTATTGGCGACGCAATAGGAATTAGGCGATTTTGCCAGTTTTTCGTGTGTGTTAGCCCACGGATTTTTTAGGTGCCAGGGGTGCGGGCCTAATTTTCTCGATTTCTTCCATAGTAGCGTCCGTAATGACCTGGAGAACGACTCCAGTAGCCCCGACGGTGCTATAGAGGGGTTTAGGAGCATTTTATTGGCGACGCAATCAGAATTATGCAATTTTGCCAGTTTTTCGTGTGTGTTAGCCCACTGAATTTTTAGGTGCCGGGGGTCTGGGTCGAAGTTTCTTGATTTCTTCCATAGTATCTTCCGTAACGACCTGGGGAACGACTCCAGTAGCCCCGGCGGTGCAATAGAGGGGTTTAGGAGCATTTTATTGGCGACGCAATAGGAATTAGGCGATTTTGCAAGTTTTTCGTATGTGTTAGCCCACGGAATTTTTATGTGCCGGGTGTCCGGGTCGACTTTTCTTAGATTTTTCCATAGTAACATCCGTAACGACTTGGAGAACGACTTCAGTAGCCCCGGCGGTGCTATAGAGGGATTTAGGAGCATTTTATAGGCGACGCAATAGGAATTACCCGATTTTGCCAGATTTTCGTGTGTGTTAACCCATAGATTTTTTAGGTGCCGGGGGTTCGGGTCAAATTTTGTTGGATTCTTCCATAATAGCATCCGTAATGACCTGGGGAACGACTTCACTAGCCCTGGCAGCGCTTTAGAGGTGTTCAAGAGCATTTTATTGGCGACGCAATAGGAATTAGGCAATTTTGCATATTTTTTGTGTGTGTTAGCCCACGGTTATTTAGGTGCCGGGGGTGCGGGTCAAATTTTCTTAATTTCATCCATAGTAGCGTCCGTAACGACCTGGGGAATGACTCTAGTAGCCTCGGCGGTGTTTAGAGGGGTTATGGAGCATTTTATTTGCGACGCAATAGGAATTAGGCGATTTTGCAATTTTTTCGTGTGTGTTAGCCCACAGATTTTTTAGGTGCCGGGGGTCCGGGTAAAATTTTCTTGGATTCTTCCACTGTAGCGTCTGTAACAACCTGGGGAACGACTCCAATAGCCCCGGCGGTGCTTTAGAGGGGTTTAGGAGAATTTTATTGGCGGCGCAAAATTAATTAAGCAATTTTGCCACTTTTGTGTGTGTGTTAGCCCACGGATATTTTAGGTGCCGGGGGTCCAGTCAAATTTTCTTGGATTCTTCAATAGTAGTGTCCGTAACGACCTGGGGAACTACTCCAGTAGCCCCGGCGGTGCTATAGAGAGGTTTAGAAGCATTTTATTGGCGACGCAATAGGAATTAGGCAATTTTGCCAGTTTTTCGTGTGTGTTATCCCACGGATTTTTTAGGTGCCGGGGGTCCGGGTCAAACTTTCTTGGATTCTTCAATAGTAGCGTCCGTAACGACCTGGGGAACGACTCCAGTAGCCCGGCGGCGCTTTATAGGGGTTTAGGATCATTTTATTGGAGACGCAATAGGAATTAGGCGATTTTGCCAGTTTTTCGTGTTTGTTATCCCACATATTTTTTAGATGCCGGCGGTTTGGGTCGAATTTTCTTGGATTCTTCCATAGTAGCTTCTGTAACGACCTGGGGAACGACTCCAGTAGCCCGGCGGTGCTATAGAGGGATTTAGGAGCATTTTATTGGCGACGCAATAGGAATTAGGCGATTTTGATAGTTTTTTGTGTGTGTTAACCCACGGATTTTTTAGTGCCGGGGGTTCGGGTCAAATTTTCTTGGATTCTTAAATAGTAGCATCCGTAACGACTTAGGGAAAGACTCCAGTAGCCCCGGCGGTGCTATAGAGGGGTTTATGAGCATTTTATTGGCGACGCAATCGGAATTAGGCGATTTTGCCAGTTTTTCGTGTGTGTTAGCCCACTGAATTTTTAGGTGCCGGGGGTCTGGGTCGAATTTTCTTAATTTATTCCATAGTAGCTTCAGTAACGATCTGGGGAACGACTCCAGTAGCCCCGGCGGTGTAATAGAGGCATTTAGGAGCATTTTATTGGCGACGCAATAGGAATTAGGCAATTTTGCTAGTTTTTCGTGTGTGTTAGCCCACAGAAATTTTAGGTACCGGGGGTCCGGGTCGAATTTTCTTGATTTCTTCCATATTAGCGTCCGTTACGACTTGGAGAATGACTCCAGCAGCCCCGGCGGCGCTGTAGAGGGGTTTAAGAGCATTTTATTGACGACGCAATAGGAATTAGGCGATTTTGCCAGTTTTTCGTGTGTGTTAGCCCAGTAATTTTTTAGGTGCCAAGGGTGCGGGTCTAATTTTCTTGATTTCTTCCATAGTAGCGTCCGTAATGACCTGGAGAACGACTCCAGTAGCCCCGACGGTGCTATAGAGGGGTTTAGGAGCATTTTATTGGCGACGCAATCAGAATTATGTGATTTTGCCAGTTTTTCGTGTGTGTTAGCCCACTGAATGTTTAGGTGCTGGGGGTCTGGGTCGAAGTTTCTTGATTTCTTGGATTCTTCAATAGTAGCGTCCGTAACAACCTGGGGAATGACTCCAGTAGCTTCGGCGGTGCTTTAGAGGGGTTTAGGAGCATTTTATTGGCGGCGCAAAATTAATTAAGCAATTTTGCCACTTTTTCCTGTGTGTTAGCCCACGGATATTTTAGGTGCCGAGGGTCCGGTCAAATTTTCTTGGATTCTTCAATAGTAGTGTCCGTAACGACCTGGGGAACGACTCCAGTAGCCCCGGCGGTGCTATAGAGAGTTTTAGAAGCATTTTATTGGCGATACAATAGGAATTAGGCGAATTTGCCAGTTTTTCGTGTTTGTTAGCCCACGGATTTTTTAGGTGTCGGAGGTCTGGGTCAAACTTTCTTGGATTCTTCAATAGTAGCGTCCGTAACGACCTGGGGAATGACTCCAGTAGCCCCGGCGGCTCTTTAGAGGGGTTTATGAGCATTTTTTTGTAGACGCAATCGGAATTAGGCGATTTTGCCAGTTTTTCGTGTGTGTTAGCCCACGGATTTTTTAGGTGCTTGGGGTGCGGGTCAAATTTTCTTGATTTCTTCCATAGTAGCATCTGTAACGACCTGGGGAACGACTCCAGTAGCCCCGGCGGCGCGATAGAGGGGTTTAGGAGCATTTTATTGGCAGCGCAATAGGAATTAGACAATTTTGCCACTTTTTCGTGTGTGTTATCCCACAGATATTTTAGGTGCCGGGGGTCCGGATCGAATTTTCTTGGATTCTTCCATTATAGTGTCTGTAACGACCTAAGGAACGACTCCAGTAGCCCTGGTGGTGCTTTAGAGGGGTTTAGGATCATTTTATTAGAGACGCAATAGGAATTAGGCAATTTTGCCAGTTTTCCGTGTGTGTTAGCCCACAGATTTTTTATGTGCCCCTGTCCGTGTCGAATTTTCTTGGATTTTTCAATAGTAGCGTCCGTAATGACCTGGGGAACGACTCTAGTAGCCCCGACGCTGCAATAGAGAGGTTTAGGAGCATTTTATTGGTGGCGCAATAGGAATTAAGCAATTTTGCTAGTTTTTCGTGTGTGTTAGCCCACAGATGTTTTAGGTGCTGGGGGTCTGTGTCAAATTTTCTTGGATTATTCCATAGTACCGTCCGTAACGACCTGGGGAACGACTCCAGTAGCCCCGACGGCACTTTAGAGGGGTTTAGGAGCATTTTATTGGCGATGCAATAGGAATTAGGAGATTTTGCTAGTTTTTCGTGTCTGTTAGCCCACAGATGTTTTAGGTGCCGGGGGTCCGGGTCAAATTTTCTTGGATTCTGCCATAGTAGCATCCATAACGACCTTTGGAACGACTCCAGTAGCCCCGACGACGCTTTAGAGGAGTATAGGAGCATTCTATTGGAGACGCAATAGGAATTAGGCGATTTTGCCAGTTTTTCGTGTGTGTTAACCCACAGATTTTTTAGGTGCCAGGGGTCCAGGTCAAATTTTCTTGGATTCTTCCATAGTAGCGTCCGTAACGACCTGGGGTATTACTCCAGTAGCCCCGGCGGTGCTATAGAGGGATTTATGAGCATTTTATTGGCGATGCTATAGGAATAGGCGATTTTGCTAGTTTTTCATGTGTGTTAACCCACGGATTTTTTAGGTGCCGGGGGTTCGGGTCAAATTTTCTTGGATTCTTCCATAGTAGCGTCCGTAACGACCTAGGGAAAGACTCCAGTAGCCCGGCGGTGCTATGGAGGGGTTTATGAGCATTTTATTGGCGACGCAATCGGAATTAGGCGATTTTGCCAGTTTTTCGTATGTGTTAGCCCACTGAATTTTTAGGTGCCAGGGGTCTGGGTTGAATTTTCTTGATTTCTTCCATAGTAGCTCCCGTAACGACCTGGGAAACGACTCCAGTAGCCCCGGCGGTGCAATAGAGAGGTTTAGGAGCATTTTATTGGCGACGCAATAGGAATTAGGCAATTTTGTCAGTTTTTCGTGTGTGTTAGCCCACAGAATTTTTAGGTATCGGAGGTCCGGGTCAAATTTTCTTGATTTCTTCCATAGTAGCTTCCGTAACGATCTGGGGAATGACTCCAGTAGCCCCGGCGGTGTAATAGAGGGGTTTAGGAGCATTTTATTTGCGACGCAATAGGAATTAGGCAATTTTGCCAGTTTTTCATGTGTGTTAGCCCACGGATTTTTTAGGTGCCAGGGGTGCGGGCAAAATTTCTTAATTTCTTCCATAGTAGCGTCCGTAACGACCTGGAAAACGACTCCAGTAGCCCCGACGGTTCTATAGAGGGGTTTAGTAGCATTTTATTGGCGATGCAATAGGAATTATGTAATTTTTCCAGTTTTTCGTGTGTGTTAGCCCACTGAATTTTTAGGTGCCGGGGGTCTGGGTCGAAATTTCTTGATTTCTTCTATAGTAGCTTCCGTAACGACCTGGGAATGACTCCAGTAGCCCCGGCGGCGCAATAGAGGGGTTTAGGAGAATTTTATTGGCGACGCATTAGGAATTACGCAATATTTCCAGTTTTTCATGTGTGTTAGCCCACAGATTTTTTAGGTGCCGGGGGTCTGGGTCGAATTTTCTTGGTTTCTTCCATAGTAGCGTCCGTAACGACCTGGGGAATGACTCCAGTAGCCCTGGCGGCTCTTTAGAGGGGTTCAGGACCATTTTATTGGCAACGCGATAGGAATGAAGCAATTTTGCAAGTTTTTCATGTGTGTTAGTCCACGGATTTTTTAGGTGTCGGGGGTCCGGGTCGAATTTTCTTGGATTCTTACATAGTAGCGTACGTAACGATCTGGGGAACGATCCAGTAGCTCCGGCGGTGCTTTAGAGGGGTTAAGGAGCATTTTATTGGCGGCGCAATAGGAATTAGGCGATTTTGCCAGTTTTTCGTGTGTGTTAGCCCACGGATTTTTTAGGTGCTGGGGGTCCGGGTCAAATTTTTTTGGATTCTTCCATAGTAGCGTCCATAACGACCTGGGGAACGACTCCAGTAGCCCTGGCGGCTCTTTAGAGGTGGTTTAGGAGCATTTTATTGGCGACGCAATAGGAATTAGGCAATTTTGCCAGTTTTTCGTGTGTCTTAGTCCATAGATTTTTTAGGTGCCGGTGATCCGGGTCATATTTTCTTGGATTTTTCCATAGTAGCATCCGTAACGACCTGGGGAACGACTCCAGTAGTCCTAGCGGGGCTTTAGAGGGGTTCAGGAGCATTTTATTGGCGATGCAATAGGAATTAGGCGATTTTGCCAGTTTTTCGTGTGTTAGCCTACAGATTTTTTAGGTGCCGGGGGTCCGCGTCGAATTTTCTTAGATTCTTCCATTGTAGCGCCCGTAACGACCTGGGGACCGACTCCAGTAGCTCCAGCGGTGCTATAGAGGGGTTTAGGAGCATTTTATTGGCGACGATATAGGAATTAGGCGATTTTGCCAGTTTTTCGTGTGTGTTAACTCTCGGATTTTTTAGGTGCCGGGGGTTCGGGTCAAATTTTCTTGGATTCTTCCATAGAAGCGTCCGCAATGACCTAGGGAACGACTCCAGTAGCCCCAGCGACACTTTAGAGGGGTTCAGGAGATTTTTATTGGCAACGCAATAGGAATTAGGCAATTTTGCCAGTTTTTCGTGTGTGTTAGCTCACGGATTTTTTAGGTTCCGGGGGTCCGGGTCGAATTTTCTTGGATTCAACCATATTAGCGTCCGTAACGACCTGGGGAACGACTCCAGTAGCCCGGCGGCGATATAGAGGGATTTAGGAGCATTTTATTGGCGACGCAATAGGAATTAGGCGATTTTGCTAGTTTTTTGTGTGTGTTAACCCACGGATTTTTTAGGTGTCGGGGGTTCGGGTCAAATTTTCTCGGATTCTTAAATAGTAGCATCCGTAACGACTTAGGGAAAGACTCCAGTAGCCCCGACGGTGCTATAGAGGGGTTTATGAGCATTTTATTGGCGACGCAATCGGAATTAGGCGATTTTGCCAGTTTTTCGTGTGTGTTAGCCCACTGAATTTTTAGGTGCCGGGGGTCTGGGGCGAATTTTCTTGATTTCTTCCATAGTAGCTTCCGTAACGATCTGGGGAACGACTCCAGTAGCCCCAGCGGTGTACTAGAGGGGTTTAGGAGCATTTTATTGGCGACGCAATTGGAATTAGGAAATTTTGCCAGTTTTTCGTGTGTGTTAGCCTACAGAAATTTTAGGTACCGGGGGTCCGGGTCGAATTTTCTTGATTTCTTCCATAGTAGCGTCCGTTACGATTTGGAGAATGACTCCAGCAGCTCCGGCGGCGCTGTAGAGGGGTTTAAGAGCATTTTATTGGCGACGCAATAGGAATTAGGCGATTTTGCTAGTTTTTCGAGTGTGTTAGCCCACAGAATTTTAAGGTGCCAGGGGTGCGGGTCTAATTTTCTTGATTTCTTCCATAGTAGCGTCCGTAATGACCTGGAGAACGGCTCCAGTAGCCCCGGCGGTGTAATAGAGGGGTTTAGGATCATTTTATTGGCGACGCAATAGGAATTAGGCAATTTTGCCAGTTTTTCGTGTGTGTTAGCCCACAGAATTTTTAGGTGCCGGGGGTTCGGGTCGAAGTTTCTTGATTTATTCCATAGTAGCATCCGTTACGACTTGGAGAACGACTCCAGCAGCCCCGGCGGCGCTGTAGAGGGGTTTAAGAGCATTTTATTGGCGACGCAATAGGAATTAGGTGATTTTGCCAGTTTTTCGTGTGTGTTAGCCCACGGATTTTTTAGGTGCAAGGGGTGCGAGTCTAATTTTCTTGATTTCTTCCATAGTAGCGTCCGTTACGACTTGGAGAATGACTCCAGCAGCCCCGGCGGCGCTGTAGAGGGGTTTAAGAGCTTTTTATTGGCGACGCAATCAGAATTATGCGATTTTGCCAGTTTTTCGTGTGTGTTAGCCCACTGAATTTTTAGGTGCCGGGGGTCTGGGTCGAATTTTTTTGATTTCTTCCATAGTAGCTTCCGTAACGACCTGGGGAACCACTCCAGTAGTTCCGGCGGTGCAATAGAGGGGTTTAGGAGCATTTTATTGGCGACGCAATAGGAATTAGGCGATTTTGCAAGTTTTTCGTATGTGTTAGCCCACAGAATTTTTATGTGCCGGGTGTCCGGATCGCCTTTTCTTGGATTTTTCCATAGTAACATCCGTAACGACCTGGAGAACGACAGAGGGGTTTAGTAGCATTTTATTGGCGGCGCAAAATTAATTAAGCAATTTTACCACTTTTTCGTATGTGTTAGCCCACGGATATTTTAGGTGCTGAAGGTCCGGTCAAATTTTCTTAGTTTCTTCAATAGTAGTGTCCGTAACGACCTGGGGAACGACTCCAGTAGCCCCGGCGGTGCTATAGAGAGGTTTAGAAGCATTTTATTGGCGACACAATAGGAATTAGGCGATTTTGCCAGTTTTTCGTGTGTGTTAGCCCACGGATTTTTTAGGTGCCGGGGGTCTGGGTCAAACTTTCTTGGATTCTTCAATAGTAGCGTCCGTAACGACCTGGGGAATGACTCCAGTAGCCCTGGTGGCGCTTTAGAGGGGTGTAGGATCATTTTATTGGAGACGCAATAGGAATTAGGCGATTTTGCTAGTTTTTCGTGATTGTTATCCCATGGATTTTTTAGATGTCGGCGGTCCGGGTTGATTTTCCTTGGATTCTTTCATAGTAGCGTCCGTAACGACCTGGGGAACACATCCAGTAGCCCCGGCGATGCTATAGAGGGGTTTAGGAGCATTATATTAGAGACGCAATAGGAATTAGGTGATTTTGCCAGTTTTTCGTGTGTGTTAGCCCAAGGATTTTTTATTTTCCAGGGGTCCGTGTCGAATTTTCTTTGATTCATCCATAGTAGCGTCCGTAATGACCTAGGGAACGACTCCAGTAGCCCCAGCGGCACTATAGAGGGGTTTAGGAGCATTTTATTGGCAATGCAATAGGGATTAGGCGATTTTGCCAGTTTTTCGTGTGTGTTAGCCCACAGAATTTTTAGGTGACGGGGGTCGGGTCAAATTTTCTTGGATTCTTCAATAGTAGCGTCCGTAACGACCTGGGGAATGACTCCAGTAGCCCCGGCGGCGCTATAGAGGGGTTTAGAAGCATTTTATTGGCGACGCAATAGGAATTAGGCAATTTTGCTAATTTTTCATGTGTGTTAGCCCACAGATTTTTTAGGTGCCGGGGGTTCGGGTCCAATTTTCTTGGATTTTTCGATAGTAGCGTCCGTAACGACTTGGAGAACGACTCCAGTAGCCCCGACAGTGCTATAGAGGGGTTCAAGAGCATTTTATTGGCGACGCGATAGAAATTAAGCAATTTTGCCAATTATTCGTGTGTGTTAGTCCACGGATTATTTTAGGTGTTGAAGGTGCGAGTCAAATTTTCTTGGATTCTTCCATAGTAGCGTCCGTATCGACCTGGGGAACGACTCCAGTAGCCCTGGCAGCTCTTTAGAGGGTTTCTGGAGTAGTTTATTGGCGATGCAATAGGAATTAGGTGATTTTTGCCAGTTTTTCGTGTGTGTTAGCCCAAGGATCTTTTACGTGCCAGGGGTCCATGTCGAATTTTCTTGGATTCATCCATAGTAGCGTCCGTAATGACCTAGGGAATGACTCCAGTAGCCCCAGCAGCACTATAGAGGGGTTTAGGAGCATTTTATTGGCAACACAATAGGAATTAGGCGATTTTGCCAGTTTTTCGTGTGTGTTAGCCCACAACATTTTTATGTGCCCGGGGTTCGGGTCAAATTTTCTTGGATTCTTCCATAGTAGCGTCCGTAACGACCTGGGGAATGACTCCAGTAGCCCCGACGGCGCAATAGAGGGGTTAGGAGCATTTTATTGGCGACGCATTAGGAATTAGGCAATTTTGCCAATTTTTCATGTGTGTTAGCCCACAGATTTTTTAGGTGCCGGGGTTCGTGTCGAATTTTCTTGGATTCTTCCATAGTAGCATCCGTAACGACCTGGGGAATGACTCCAGTAGACCTGGCGGCTCTTTAGAGGGGTTCAGGAGCATTTTATTGGCGACGCGATAGGAATTAAGCAATTTTGCAAGTTTTACATGTGTGTTAGTCCACGGATTTTTTAGGTGTTGGGGGTCCGGGTCGAATGTTCTTGGATTCTTACATAGTAGCGTCCGTAATGACCTAGGGAACGACTCCAGTAGCTCCGGCGGCGCTTTAGAGGGGTTTAGGAGCATTTTATTGGCGGCGCAATAGGAATTAGGCGATTTTGCCAGTTTTTCGTGTGTGTTAGCCCACGGATTTTTTTGGTGCCGGGGGTCCGGGTCAAATTTTCTTGGATTCTTCCATAGTAGCATCCGTAACGACCTGGAGAACGACTCCAGTAGCCCGGGCGGCTCTTTAAAGGGGTTTAGGATCATTTTATTGGCGACGCAATAGGAATTAGGGAATTTTGCCAGTTTTTCGTGTGTGTTAGCCCACAAACTTTTTAGGTGCCAGGGATCCGGGTCATATTTTCTTAGATTTTTCCATAGTAGCGTCCATAACGACCTGGGGAACGACTCCAGTAGACCTAGCGGGGCTTTAGAGGGGTTCAGGAGCATTTTATTGGAAACGCATTAGGAATTAGGCGATTTTGCCAGTTTTTCGTGTGTGTTAGCCTATGGATTTTTTATGTGCAGGGGGTCCGGGTCGAATTTTCTTAGATTCTTCCATAGTAGCGCCCGTAACGACCTGGGGACCGACTCCAGTAGCCCCAGCGGTGCTATAGAGGGGTTTATGAGCATTTTATTGGCGACGATATAGGAATTAGGCGATTTTGCCAGTTTTTCGTGTGTGTTAACTCTCGGATTTTTTAGGTGCCGGGGGTTCGGGTCAAATTTTCTTGGATTCTTCCATAGAAGCGTCCTCAACGACCTAGGGAACGACTTTAGTAAACCCGGTGGTGCTTTAGAGGGGTTCATAAGCATTTTATTGGCGACGCAATCGGAATTAGGCGATTTTGCCAGTTTTTCGTGTGTGTTAGCCCACTGCATTTTTAGGTGCCGGGGGTCTGGGTCGAATTTTCTTGATTTCTTCCATAGTAGCTTCCGTAATGATCTGGGGAACGACTCCAGTAGCCCCGGCGGTGTAATAGAGGGGTTTAGGAGCATTTTATTGGCGACGCAATAGGAATTAGGCAATTTTGCCAGTTTTTCGTGTGTCTTAGCCCACAGAATTTTTAGGTGCCGGGGGTTCGGGTCGAATTTTCTTGATTTATTCCATAGTAGCATCCGTTACGACTTGGAGAACGACTCCAGCAGCCCCGGCGGCGCTGTAGAGGGGTTTAGGAGCATTTTATTGGCGACGCAATCAGAATTATGCGCTTTTGCCAGTTTTTCGTGTGTGTTAGCCCACTGAATTTTTAGGTGCCGGGGGTCTGGGTCGAATATTCTTGATTTCTTCCATAGTAGCTTCCGTAACGACCTGGGGAACGACTCCAGTAGTCCCGGCAGTGCAATAGAGGGGTTTAGGTGCATTTTATTGGCGACGCAATAGGAATTAGGCAATTTTGCAAGTTTTTCGTATATGTTAGCCCACGGATTTTTTATGTGCCGGGGGTCCGGGTCGAATTTTCTTGGAATTTTCCATAGTAGCATCCGTAACGACCTGGGGAACGACTCCAGTAGCCACGACGGTGCTATAGAGGGATTTAGGAGCACTTTATTGGCGATGCAATAGGAATTACCCAATTTTTCCAGTTTTTCGTGTGTGTTAACCCACAGATTTTTTAGGTGCCAGGGTTTCGGGTCATATTTTCTTGGATTCTTCCATATTAGCGTCCGTAATGACCTGGGGAACGACTTCAGTAGCCCTGGCGGCGCTTTAGAGGTGTTCAAGAGCATTAGGCGATTTTGTATGTTTTTTGTGTCTGTTAGCCCACAGATTTTTTAGGTGCCGGGGGTGCGAGTCAAATTTTCTTGATTTCTTCAATAGTAGCATCCGTAACGACCTGGGGAACGACTCCAGTAGCCTCGGCGGCGTTTAGAGGGGTTATGGAGCATTGTATTTGCAACGCAATAGGAATTAGGCGATTTTGCAATTTTTTCGTGTGTGTTAGCCCATAGATTTTTTAGGTGCCGGGGGTTCGGATCAAATTTTCTTGGATTCTTCCATAGTAGCATCCGTAACGACCTGGGGAATGACTCCACTAGCCCCGGAGGCGCAATAGAGGGGTTTAGAAGCATTTTATTGGCGACGCAATCGAAATTAGGCAATTTTGCCAATTTTTCATGTGTGTTAGCCCACAGATTTTTTAGGTGCCGGGGGTTCGGGTCCAATTTTCTTGGATTCTTCCATAGTAGCGTCCGTAACGACTTGGAGAACGACTCCAATAGCCCCGGCGGTGTAATAGAGGAGTTTAGGATCATTTTATTGGCGACGCAATAGGAATTAGGCAATTTTGCCAGTTTTTCATGTGTGTTAGCCCACAAAATTTTTAGGTGCCGGGGGTCCGGGTCGAAATTTCTTGATTTCTTCCATAGTAGCATCCGTTACGACTTGGAGAACGACTCCAGCAGCCCCGGCGGTACTGTAGAGGGGTTTAAGAGCATTTTATTGGCGACGCAATAGGAATTAGGCGATTTTGCCAGTTTTTCGTTTGTGTTAGCCCACGGATTTTTTAGGTGCCAGGGGTGCGGGTCTAATTTTCTTGATTTCTTCCATAGTAGCGTCCGTAATGACCTGGAGAACGACTCCAGTAGCCCCGAAGGTGCTATAGAGGGGTTTATGAGCATTTTATTGGCGACGCAATCAGAATTATGCGATTTTGCCAGTTTTTCGTGTGTGTTAGCACACTGAATATTTAGGTGCTGGGGGTCTGGGTCGAATTTTTTTGATTTCTTCCATAGTAGCTTCCGTAACGACCTGGGGAACCACTCCAGTAGTCCCGGTGGTGCAATAGAGGGGTTTAGGAGCATTTTATTGGCGACGCAATAGGAATTAGGCGATTTTGCTAGTTTTTCGTATATGTTAGCCCACGGATTTTTTATGTGCCGGGGGTTCGGGTCAAAATTTCTTGGATTATTCCATAGTAGTGTCCGTAACGACCTGGGGACCGACTCTAGTAGCCCCGGCGGCGCTTTAGAGGGGTTTAGGATCATTTTATTAGCGACGCAATAGGAATTAGACAATTTTTCCAGTTTTTTGTGTGTGTTAGCCAACGGATTTTTTAGGTGCCGGGGGTCCGAGTCGAATATTCTTGGATTCTTCCAGAGTAGCATCCGTAACGACCTGGGGAACAACTCTAGTGGCCCCGGTGGTGCTTTAGAGGTGTTCAAGAGCATTTTATTGGCGACGCAATAGGAATTAGGCGATTTTGCATATTGTTTGTGTGTGTTAGCCCACGGTTTTTTAGGTGCCGGGGGTTCGGGTCAAATTTTCTTGGATTCTTAAATAGTAGCATCCGTAACGACTTAGGGAAAGACTCCAGTAGCCCCGGCGGTGCTATAGAGGGGTTATGGAGCATTTTATTTGCGACGCAATAGGAATTAGGCGATTTTGCAATTTTTTCGTGTGTGTTAGCCCACTGAATTTTTAGGTGCCGGGGGTCTGGGTCGAATTTTCTTGATTTCTTCCATAGTAGCTTCCGTAACGATCTGGGGAATGACTCCAGTAGCCCCGGTGGTGTAATAGAGGGGTTTAGGAGCATTTTATTGGCAACGCAATAGGAATTAGGCAATTTTGCCAGCTTTTCGTGTGTGTTAGCCCACAGAAATTTTAGGTACCGGGGGTTCGGGTCGAATTTTCTTGATTTCTTCCATAGTAGCATCCGTAATGACTTGGAGAACGACTCCAGTAGCCCCGACGGTGCTACAGAGCGGTTTAGGAGCATTTTATTGGCGACGCAATCAGAATTATGCACTTTTGCCAGTTTTTCGTGTGTGTTAGCCCACTGAATTTTTAGGTGCCGGGGGTCTGGGTCGAATATTCTTGATTTCTTCCATAGTAGCCTCCGTAACGACCTGGGGAACGACTCCAGTAGTCCCGGCGGTGCAATAGAGGGGTTTAGGAGCATTTTATTGGCGACGCAATAGGAATTAGGCGATTTTGCAAGTTTTTCGTATATGTTTGCCCACGGATTTTTTATGTGCCGGGGGTCTGGGTCGAATTTTCTTGGAATTTTCCATAGTAGCATCCGTAACGACCTGGGGAACGACTCCAGTAGCCACGGCGGTGCTATAGGGGGATTGAGGAGCATTTTATTGGCGACGCAATAGGAATTACCCGATTTTGCCAGTTTTTCGTGTGTGTTAACCCACAGATTTTTTAGGTGCCAGGGTTTCGGGTCAAATTTTCTTGGATTCTTCCATATTAGCGTCCGTAATGACCTGGGGAACGACTTCAGTAGCCCTGGCGGCGCTTTAGAGGTGTTCAAGAGCATTTTATTGGCGACGCAATAGGAATTAGGCGATTTTGTATGTTTTTTGTGTCTGTTAGCCCACGGTTTTTTTAGGTGCCGGGGGTGCGGGTCAAATTTTCTTGATTTCTTCAATAGTAGCATCCGTAACGACCTGGGGAACGACTCCAGTAGCCTCGGCGGCGTTTAGAGGGGTTATGGAGCATTGTATTTGCGACGCAATAGGAATTAGGCGATTTTGCAATTTTTTCGTGTGTGTTAGCCCACAGATTTTTTAGGTGCCGGGGGTTCGGATCAAATTTTCTTGGATTCTTCCATAGTAGCGTCCATAACGACCTGGGGAATGACTCCAGTAGCCCCGGAGGCGCAATAGAGGGGTTTAGAAGCATTTTATTGGCGACGCAATCGAAATTAGGCAATTTTGCCAATTTTTCATGTGTGTTAGCCCACAGATTTTTTAGGTGCCGGGGGTTCGGGTCCAATTTTCTTGGATTCTTCCATAGTAGCGTCCGTAACGACTTGGAGAACGACTCCAATAGCCCCGGCGGTGTAATAGAGGAGTTTAGGATCATTTTATTGGCGACGCAATAGGAATTAGGCAATTTTGCCAGTTTTTCATGTCTGTTAGCCCACAAAATTTTTAGGTGCCGGGGGTCCGGGTCGAAGTTTCTTGATTTCTTCCATAGTAGCATCCGTTACGACTTGGAGAACGACTCCAGCAGCCCCGGCGGTACTGTAGAGGGGTTTAAGAGCATTTTATTGGCGACGTAATAGGAATTAGGCGATTTTGCCAGTTTTTCGTTTGTGTTAGCCCACAGATTTTTTAGGTGCCAGGGGTGCGGGTCTAATTTTCTTGATTTCTTCCATAGTAGCGTCCGTAATGACCTGGAGAACGACTCCAGTAGCCCCGAAGGTGCTATAGAGGGGTTTATGAGCATTTTATTGGCGACGCAATCAGAATTATGCGATTTTGCCAGTTTTTCGTGTGTGTTAGCACACTGAATATTTAGGTGCTGGGGGTCTGGGTCGAATTTTTTTGATTTCTTCCATAGTAGCTTCCGTAACGACCTGAGGAACCACTCCAGTAGTCCCGGTGGTGCAATAGAGGGGTTTAGGAGCATTTTATTGGCGACGCAATAGGAATTAGGCGATTTTGCTAGTTTTTCGTATATGTTAGCCCACGGATTTTTTATGTGCCGGGGGTTCGGGTCAAAATTTCTTGGATTATTCCATAGTAGTGTCCGTAACGACCTGGGGACCGACTCTAGTAGCCCCGGCGGCGCTTTAGAGGGGTTTAGGATCATTTTATTAGCAACGCAATAGGAATTAGACAATTTTTCCAGTTTTTTGTGTGTGTTAGCCAACGGATTTTTTAGGTGCCGGGGGTCCGAGTCGAATATTCTTGGATTCTTCCAGAGTAGCATCCGTAACGACCTGGGGAACAACTCTAGTGGCCCCGGTGGTGCTTTAGAGGTGTTCAAGAGCATTTTATTGGCGACGCAATAGGAATTAGGCGATTTTGCATATTGTTTGTGTGTGTTAGCCCACGGTTTTTTAGGTGCCGGGGGTTCGGGTCAAATTTTCTTGGATTCTTAAATAGTAGCATCCGTAACGACTTAGGGAAAGACTCCAGTAGCCCCGGCGGTGCTATAGAGGGGTTATGGAGCATTTTATTTGCGACGCAATAGGAATTAGGCGATTTTGCAATTTTTTCGTGTGTGTTAGCCCACTGAATTTTTAGGTGCCGGGGGTCTGGGTCGAATTTTATTGATTTCTTCCATAGTAGCTTCCGTAACGATCTGGGGAATGACTCCAGTAGCCCCGGTGGTGTAATAGAGGGGTTTAGGAGCATTTTATTGGCAACGCAATAGGAATTAGGCAATTTTGCCAGCTTTTTGTGTGTGTTAGCCCACAGAAATATTAGGTACCGGGGGTTCGGGTCGAATTTTCTTGATTTCTTCCATAGTAGCATCCGTAATGACTTGGAGAACGACTCCAGTAGCCCCGACGGTGCTACAGAGCGGTTTAGGAGCATTTTATTGGCGACGCAATCAGAATTATGCACTTTTGCCAGTTTTTCGTGTGTGTTAGCCCACTGAATTTTTAGGTGCCGGGGGTCTGGGTCGAATATTCTTGATTTCTTCCATAGTAACTTCCGTAACGACCTGGGGAACGACTCCAGTAGTCCCGGCGGTGCAATAGAGGGGTTTAGGAGCATTTTATTGGCGACGCAATAGGAATTAGGCGATTTTGCAAGCTTTTCGTATATGTTTGCCCACGGATTTTTTATGTGCCGGGGGTCTGGGTCGAATTTTCTTGGAATTTTCCATAGTAGCATCCGTAACGACCTGGGGAACGACTCCAGTAGCCACGACGGTGCTATAGGGGGATTGAGGAGCATTTTATTGGCGACGCAATAGGAATTACCCGATTTTGCCAGTTTTTCGTGTGTGTTAACCCACAGATTTTTTAGGTGCCAGGGTTTCGGGTCATATTTTCTTGGATTCTTCCATATTAGCGTCCGTAATGACCTGGGGAACGACTTCAGTAGCCCTGGCGGCGCTTTAGAGGTGTTCAAGAGCATTTTATTGGCGACGCAATAGGAATTAGGCGATTTTGTATGTTTTTTGTGTCTGTTAGCCCACAGATTTTTTAGGTGCCGGGGGTGCGGGTCAAATTTTCTTGATTTCTTCAATAGTAGCATCCGTAACGACCTGGGGAACGACTCCAGTAGCCTCGGCGGCGTTTAGAGGGGTTATGGAGCATTGTATTTGCGACGCAATAGGAATTAGGCGATTTTGCAATTTTTTCGTGTGTGTTAGCCCACAGATTTTTTAGGTGCCGGGGGTTCGGATCAAATTTTCTTGGATTCTTCCATAGTAGCGTCCATAACGACCTCGGGAATGACTCCAGTAGCCCCGGAGGCGCAATAGAGGGGTTTAGAAGCATTTTATTGGCGACGCAATCGAAATTAGGCAATTTTGCCAATTTTTCATGTGTGTTAGCCCACAGATTTTTTAGGTGCCGGGGGTTCGGGTCCAATTTTCTTGGATTCTTCCATAGTAGCGTCCGTAACGACTTGGAGAACGACTCCAATAGCCCCGGCGGTGTAATAGAGGAGTTTAGGATCATTTTATTGCGACGCAATAGGAATTAGGCAATTTTGCCAGTTTTTCATGTGTGTTAGCCCACAAAATTTTTAGGTGCCGGGGGTCCGGGTCGAAGTTTCTTGATTTCTTCCATAGTAGCATCCGTTACGACTTGGAGAACGACTCCAGCAGCCCCGGCGGTACTGTAGAGGGGTTTAAGAGCATTTTATTGGCGACGTAATAGGAATTAGGCGATTTTGCCAGTTTTTCGTTTGTGTTAGCCCACAGATTTTTTAGGTGCCAGGGGTGCGGGTCTAATTTTCTTGATTTCTTCCATAGTAGCATCCGTAATGACCTGGAGAACGACTCCAGTAGCCCCGAAGGTGCTATAGAGGGGTTTATGAGCATTTTATTGGCGACGCAATCAGAATTATGCGATTTTGCCAGTTTTTCGTGTGTGTTAGCCCACTGAATATTTAGGTGCCGGGGTTCTGGGTCGAATTTTTTTGATTTCTTCCATAGTAGCTTCCGTAACGACCTGGGGAACCACTCCAGTAGTCCCAATGGTGCAATAGAGGGGTTTAGGAGCATTTTATTGGCGACGCAATAGGAATTAGGCGATTTTGCTAGTTTTTCGTATATGTTAGCCCACGGATTTTTTATGTGCCGGGGGTTCGGGTCAAATTTTCTTGGATTATTCCATAGTAGTGTCCGTAACGACCTGGGGACCGACTCCAGTAGCCCCAGCGGCGCTTTAGAGGGGTTTAGGATCATTTTATTAGCAACGCAATAGGAATTAGACAATTTTGCCAGTTTTTTGTGTGTGTTAGCCAACGGATTTTTTAGGTGCCGGGGGTCCGAGTCGAATATTCTTGGATTCTTCCAGAGTAGCATCCGTAACGACCTGGGGAACAACTCTAGTGGCCCCGGTGGTGCTTTAGAGGTGTTCAAGAGCATTTTTTTGGTGATGCAATAGGAATTAGGCGATTTTTCATATTGTTTGTGTGTGTTAGCCCACGGTTTTTTAGGTGCCGGGGGTTCGGGTCAAATTTTCTTGGATTCTTAAATAGTAGCATCCGTAACGACTTAGGGAAAGACTCCAGTAGCCCCGGCGGTGCTATAGAGGGGTTATGGAGCATTTTATTTGCGACGCAATAGGAATTAGGCGATTTTGCAATTTTTTCGTATGTGTTAGCCCACTGAATTTTTAGGTGCCGGGGGTCTGGGTCGAATTTTATTGATTTCTTCCATAGTAGCTTCCGTAACGATCTGGGGAATGACTCCAGTAGCCCCGGTGGTGTAATAGAGGGGTTTAGGAGCATTTTATTGGCAACGCAATAGGAATTAGGCAATTTTGCCAGCTTTTCGTGTGTGTTAGCCCACAGAAATATTAGGTACCGGGGGTTCGGGTCGAATTTTCTTGATTTCTTCCATAGTAGCATCCGTAATGACTTGGATAACGACTCCAGTAGCCCCGACAGTGCTACAGAGCGGTTTAGGAGCATTTTATTGGCGACGCAATCAGAATTATGCGCGTTTGCCAGTTTTTCGTGTGTGTTAGCCCACTGAATTTTTAGGTGCCGGGGGTCTGGGTCGAATATTCTTGATTTCTTCCATAGTAGCTTCCGTAACGACCTGGGGAACGACTCCAGTAGTCCCGGCGGTGCAATAGAGGGGTTTAGGAGCATTTTATTGGCGACGCAATAGGAATTAGGCGATTTTGCAAGCTTTTCGTATATGTTTGCCCACGGATTTTTTATGTGCCGGGGGTCTGGGTCGAATTTTCTTGGAATTTTCCATAGTAGCATCCGTAACGACCTGGGGAACGACTCCAGTAGCCACGGCGGTGCTATAGGGGGATTGAGGAGCATTTTATTGGCGACGCAATAGGAATTACCCGATTTTGCCAGTTTTTCGTGTGTGTTAACCCACAGATTTTTTAGGTGCCATTGTTTCGGGTCATATTTTCTTGGATTCTTCCATATTAGCGTCCGTAATGACCTGGGGAACGACTTCAGTAGCCCTGGCGGCGCTTTAGAGGTGTTCAAGAGCATTTTATTGGAGACGCAATAGGAATTAGGCGATTTTGTATGTTTTTTGTGTCTGTTAGCCCACAGATTTTTTAGGTGCCGGGGGTGCGGGTCAAATTTTCTTGATTTCTTCAATAGTAGCATCCGTAACGACCTGGGGAACGACTCCAGTAGCCTCGGCGGCGTTTAGAGGGGTTATGGAGCATTGTATTTGCGACGCAATAGGAATTAGGCGATTTTGCAATTTTTTCGTGTGTGTTAGCCCACAGATTTTTTAGGTGCCGGGGGTTCGGATCAAATTTTCTTGGATTCTTCCATAGTAGCATCCGTATCGACCTGGGAAATGACTCCAGTAGCCCCGGAGGCGCAATAGAGGGGTTTAGAAGCATTTTATTGGCGACGCAATCGAAATTAGGCAATTTTGCCAATTTTTCATGTGTGTTAGCCCACAGATTTTTTAGGTGCCGGGGGTTCGGGTCCAATTTTCTTGGATTCTTCCATAGTAGCGTCCGTAACGACTTGGAGAACGACTCCAATAGCCCCGGCGGTGTAATAGAGGAGTTTAGGATCATTTTATTGGCGACGCAATAGGAATTAGGCAATTTTGCCAGTTTTTCATGTGTGTTAGCCCACAAAATTTTTAGGTGCCGGGGGTCCGGGTCGAAGTTTCTTGATTTCTTCCATAGTAGCATCCGTTACGACTTGGAGAACGACTCCAGCAGCCCCGGCGGTACTGTAGAGGGGTTTAAGAGCATTTTATTGGCGACGTAATAGGAATTAGGCGATTTTGCCAGTTTTTCGTTTGTGTTAGCCCACAGATTTTTTAGGTGCCAGGGGTGCGGGTCTAATTTTCTTGATTTCTTCCATAGTAGCGTCCGTAATGACCTGGAGAACGACTCCAGTAGCCCCGAAGGTGCTATAGAGGGGTTTATGAGCATTTTATTGGCGACGCAATCAGAATTATGCGATTTTGCCAGTTTTTCGTGTGTGTTAGCCCACTGAATATTTAGGTGCCGGGGTTCTGGGTCGAATTTTTTTGATTTCTTCCATAGTAGCTTCCGTAACGACCTGGGGAACCACTCCAGTAGTCCCGGTGGTGCAATAGAGGGGTTTAGGAGCATTTTATTAGCGACGCAATAGGAATTAGGCGATTTTGCTAGTTTTTCGTATATGTTAGCCCACGGATTTTTTATGTGCCGGGGGTTCGGGTCAAATTTTCTTGGATTATTCCATAGTAGTGTCCGTAACGACCTGGGGACCGACTCCAGTAGCCCCGGCGGCGCTTTAGAGGGGTTTAGGATCATTTTATTAGCAACGCAATAGGAATTAGACAATTTTTCCAGTTTTTTGTGTGTGTTAGCCAACGGATTTTTTAGGTGCCGGGGGTCCGAGTCGAATATTCTTGGATTCTTCCAGAGTAGCATCCGTAACGACCTGGGGAACAACTCTAGTGGCCCCGGTGGTGCTTTAGAGGTGTTCAAGAGCATTTTTTTGGTGATGCAATAGGAATTAGGCGATTTTTCATATTGTTTGTGTGTGTTAGCCCACGGTTTTTTAGGTGCCGGGGGTTCGGGTCAAATTTTCTTGGATTCTTAAATAGTAGCATCCGTAACGACTTAGGGAAAGACTCCAGTAGCCCCGGCGGTGCTATAGAGGGGTTATGGAGCATTTTATTTGCGACGCAATAGGAATTAGGCGATTTTGCAATTTTTTCGTGTGTGTTAGCCCACTGAATTTTTAGGTGCCGGGGGTCTGGGTCGAATTTTATTGATTTCTTCCATAGTAGCTTCCGTAACGATCTGGGGAATGACTCCAGTAGCCCCGGTGGTGTAATACAGGGGTTTAGGAGCATTTTATTGGCAACGCAATAGGAATTAGGCAATTTTGCCAGCTTTTCGTGTGTGTTAGCCCACAGAAATTTTAGGTACCGGGGGTTCGGGTCGAATTTTCTTGATTTCTTCCATAGTAGCATCCGTAATGACTTGGAGAACGACTCCAGTAGCCCCGACGGTGCTACAGAGTGGTTTAGGAGCATTTTATTGGCGACGCAATCAGAATTATGCGCTTTTGCCAGTTTTTCGTGTGTGTTAGCCCACTGAATTTTTAGGTGCCGGGGGTCTGGGTCGAATATTCTTGATTTCTTCCATAGTAGCTTCCGTAACGACCTGGGGAATGACTCCAGTAGTCCCGGCGGTGCAATAGAGGGGTTTAGGAGCATTTTATTGGCGACGCAATAGGAATTAGGCGATTTTGCAAGTTTTTCGTATATGTTTGCCCACGAATTTTTTATGTGCCGGGGGTCTGGGTCGAATTTTCTTGGAATTTTCCATAGTAGCATCCGTAACGACCTGGGGAACGACTCCAGTAGCCACGGAGGTGCTATAGGGGGATTGAGGAGCATTTTATTGGCGACGCAATAGGAATTACCCGATTTTGCCAGTTTTTCGTGTGTGTTAACCCACAGATTTTTTAGGTGCCAGGTTTTCGGGTCATATTTTCTTGGATTCTTCCATATTAGCGTCCGTAATGACCTGGGGAACGACTTCAGTAGCCCTGGCGACGCTTTAGAGGTGTTCAAGAGCATTTTATTGGCGACGCAATAGGAATTAGGCGATTTTGTATGTTTTTTGTGTCTGTTAGCCTACAGATTTTTTAGGTGCCGGGGGTGCGGGTCAAATTTTCTTGATTTCTTCAATAGTAGCATCCGTAACGACCTGGGGAACGACTCCAGTAGCCTCGGCGGCATTTAGAGGGGTTATGGAGCATTGTATTTGCGACGCAATAGGAATTAGGCGATTTTGCAATTTTTTCGTGTGTGTTAGCCCACAGATTTTTTAGGTGCCAGGGGTCCGGGTAAAATTTTCTTAGATTCTTCCATTGTAGCGTCTGTAACAACCTGGGGAACGACTCCAATAGCCCCGGCGGTGCTTTAGAGGGGTTTAGGAGAATTTTATTGGCGGCGCAAAATTAATTAAGCAATTTTGCCACTTTTGCGTGTGTGTTAGCCTACGGATATTTTAGGTGCCGGGGGTCCGGTCAAATTTTCTTGGATTCTTCAATAGTAGTGTCCATAACGACCTGGGGAACTACTCCAGTAGCCCCGGCGGTGCTATAGAGAGGTTTAGAAGCATTTTATTGGCGATGCAATAGGAATTAGGCAATTTTGCTAGTTTTTCGTGTGTGTTAGCCCACGGATTTTTTAGGTGCCGGGGGTCTGGGTCAAAATTTCTTGGATTCTTCAATAGTAGCGTCCGTAACGACCTGGGGAATGACTACAGTAGCCCTGGCGGCGCTTTAGAGGGGTGTAGGATCATTTTATTGGAGACGCAATAGGAATTAGGCGATTTTGCCAGTTTTTCGTGTGTGTTAACCCACAGATTTTTTAGGTGCCGGGGGTTCGGGTCAAATTTTGTTGGATTTTTTCATAATAGCATCCGTAATGACCTGGGGAACGACTTCAGTAGCCCTGGCGGCGCTTTAGAGGTGTTCAAGGGCTTTTTATTGGCGACGCAATAGGAATTAGGCGATTTTGCATGTTTTTTATGTGTGTTAGCCCACGGTGTTTTTAGGTGCCGGGGGTGCGGGTTAAAATTTCTTGATTTCATCCATAATAGCGTCCGTAACGACCTGGGGAACGACTCCAGTAGCCCCGGGGGGCGTTTAGAGGTGTTATGGAGCATTTTATTTGCGACACAATAGGAATTAGGCGATTTTGCAATTTTTTCGTGTGTGTTAGCCCACAGATTTTTTAGGTGCCGGGGGTCCGGGTAAAATTTTCTTGGATTCTTCCATTGTAGCGTTCGTAACAACCTGGGGAACGACTCCAATAGCCCCGACGGTGCTTTAGAGGGGTTTAGGAGAATTTTATTGGCGGCGCAAAATTAATTAAGCAATTTTGCCACTTTTGCGTGTGTGTTAGCCCACGGATATTTTAGTGGCCGGGGATCCGGTTAAATTTTCTTGGATTCTTCAATAGTAGTGTCCGTAACGACCTGGGGAACTACTCCAGTAGCCCCGGCGGTGCTATAGAGAGGTTTAGAAGCATTTTATTGGCGATGCAATAGGAATTAGGCAATTTTGCTAGTTTTTCGTGTGTGTTAGCCCACGGATTTTTTAGGTGCTGGGGGTCTGGGTCATACTTTCTTGGATTCTTCAATAGTAGCGTCCGTAACGACCTGGGGAATGACTCCAGTAGCCCTGGCGGCGCTTTAGAGGGGTGTAGGATCATTTTATTGGAGACGCAATAGGAATTAGGCGATTTTTGCCAGTTTTTCGTGTGTGTTATCCCATGGATTTTTTAGATGCCGGCGGTCCGGGTTGAATTTTCTTGAATTCTTTCATAGTAGCGTCCGTAACGACCTGGGGAACACATCCAGTAGCCCCGGCGATGCTATAGAGGGGTTTAGGAGCATTATATTAGAGACGCAATAGGAATTAGGTGATTTTGCTAGTTTTTCGTGTGTGTTAGCCCAAGGATTTTTTATTTTCCAGGGGTCCGTGTCGAATTTTCTTTGATTCATCCATAGTAGCGTCCGTAATGACCTAGGGAACGACTCCTGTAGCCCCAGCGGCACTATAGAGGGGTTTAGGAGCATTTTATTGGCAATGCAATAGGAATTAGGCAATTTTGCCAGTTTTTCGTGTGTGTTAACCCACGGATTTTTTAGGTGCCGGGGGTTTAGATCTAATTTTCTTGGATTCTTCAATAGTAGCATCCGTAACGACCTTGGGAATGAATCCAGTAGCCCTGGCGGCGCAATAGAGGGGTTTAGAAGCATTTTATTGGCGACGCAATCGAAATTAGGCAATTTTGCCAATTTTTCATGTGTGTTAGCCCACAGATTTTTTAGGTGCCGGGGGTTCGGGTCCAATTTTCTTGGATTCTTCCATAGTAGCGTCCGTAACGACTTGGAGAACGACTCCAGTAGCCCCGGCGGTGTAATAGAGGGGTTTAGGATCATTTTATTGGCGACGCAATAGGAATTAGGCAATTTTGCCAGTTTTTCGTGTGTGTTAGCCCACAGAATTTTTAGGTGCCGGGGGTTCGGGTCGAAGTTTCTTGATTTATTCCATAGTAGCATCCGTTACGACTTGGAGAACGACTCCAGCAGCCCCGGCGGCGCTGTAGAAGGGTTTAAGAGCATTTTATTGGCGACGCAATTGGAATTAGGCGATTTTGCCAGTTTTTCGTGCGTGTTAGCCCACGGATTTTTTAGGTGCCAGGGGTGCGAGTCTAATTTTCTTGATTTCTTCCATAGTAGCGTCCATAATGACCTGGATAACGACTCCAGTAGCCCCGAAGGTGCTATAGAGGGGTTTATGAGCTTTTTATTGGCGACTCAATCAGAATTATGCGATTTTGCCAGTTTTTCGTGTGTGTTAGCCCACTGAATTATTAGGTGCCGGGGGTCTGGTTCGAATTTTTTTGATTTCTTCCATAGTAGCTTCCGTAACGACCTGGGGAACCACTCCAGTAGTCCCGGCGGTGCAATAGAGGGGTTTAGGAGTATTTTATTGGCGACGCAATAGGAATTAGGCGATTTTGCAAGTTTTTCGTATGTATTAGCCCACGGAATTTTTATGTGCCGGGTGTCCGGGTCGACTTTTCTTGGATTTTTCCATAGTAACATCCGTAACGACCTGGGGAACGACTCCAGTAGCCCCGACGGTGCTATAGAGGGATTTAGGAGCATTTTATAGGCGACGCAATAGGAATTACCCGATTTTGCCAGTTTTTCGTGTGTGTTAACCCACAGATTTTTTAGGTGCCGGGGGTTCGGGTCAAATTTTGTTGGATTTTTCCATAATAGCATCCGTAATGACCTGGGGAACGACTTCAGTAGCCCTGGCGGCGCTTTAGAGGTGTTCAAGAGTATTTTATTGGCGACGCAATAGGAATTAGGCGATTTTGCATGTTTTTTGTGTGTGTTAGCCCACGGTTTTTTTAGGTGCCGGGGGTGCGGGTCAAAATTTCTTGATTTCTTCCATAGTAGCGTCCGTAACGACCTGGGGAACGACTCCAGTAGCCCCAGCGGTGCTTTAGAGGGGTTTAGGAGCATTTTATTTGCGACGTAAAATTAATTAAGCAATTTTGCCACTTTTTCGTGTGTGTTAGCCCACGGATATTTTAGGTGCCGAGGGTCCGGTCAAATTTTCTTGGATTATTCAATAGTAGTGTACGTAACGACCTAGGGAACGACTCTAGTAGCCCCGGCGGTGCTATAGAGAGGTTTAGAAGCATTTTATTGGCGATACAATAGGAATTAGGCGAATTTGCCAGTTTTTCGTGTTTGTTAGCCCACGGATTTTTTAGGTGCCGGGGGTCTGGGTCAAACTTTCTTGGATTCTTCAATAGTAGCGTCCGTAACGACCTGGGGAATGACTACAGTAGCCCCGTCGGCGCTTTAGAGGGGTTTATGAGCATTTTATTGGCGACGCAATCGGAATTAGGCGATTTTGCCAGTTTTTCGTGTGTGTTAGCCCACGGATTTTTTAGGTTCCTAGGGTGCGGGTCAAATTTTCTTGATTTCTTCCGTAGTAGCATCTGTAACGACCTAGGGAACAACTCCAGTAGCCCCGGCGGTGCTATAGAGGGGTTTAGGAGCATTTTATTGGCAGCGCAATAGAAATTAGGCAATTTTGCCACTTTTTCGTGTGTGTTAGCCCACGGATTTTTTAGGTGCCGGGGGTCCGGGTCAAACTTTCTGTGATTCATCAATAGTAGCATCCGTAACGACCTTGGGAATGACTCCAGTAGCCCCGGCGGCGCTTTAGAGGGGTTTAGGATCATTTTATTGGAGACGCAATATGAATTAGGCGATTTTGCCAGTTTTTCGTGTGTGTTAGCCCACGGATTTTTTAGATGCCGACGGTCCGGGTCGAATTTTCTTGGATTTTTCCATAGTAGCGTCCGTAACGACCTGGGGAACACATACAGTACCCCCGGCGGCGCTATAGAGTGTTTTAGGAGCATTTTATCAGAGACGCAATAGGAATAAGGTGATTTTGCCAGTTTTTCGTGTGTGTTAGCCCAAGGATTTTTTACGTGCCAGGGGTCCGTGTCGAATTTTCTTGGATTCATCCATAGTAGCGTCCGTAATGACCTAGAGAACGACTCCAGTAGCCCCAGCGGCACTATAGAGGGGTTTAGGAGCATTTTATTGGCAACGCAATAGTAATTAGGTGATTTTGCCAGTTTTTCGTGTGTGTTAGCCCACAACATTTTTAGGTGCCGGGGGTTCGGGTCAAATTTTCTTGGATTCTTCAATAGTAGCGTCCGTAACGACCTGGGAAATGACTCCAGTAGCCCCGGCGGCGCAATAGAGGGGTTTAGGAGCATTTTATTGGCGACGCATTAGGAATTACGCAATTTTTCCAGTTTTTCATGTGTGTTAGCCCACAGATTTTTTAGGTGCCGGGGGTTCGGGTCGAATTTTCTTGGTTTCTTCCATAGTAGCGTCCGTAACGACCTGGGGAATGACTCCAGTAGCCCTGGCGGCTCTTTAGAGGGGTTCAGGACCATTTTATTGGCAACGCGATAGGAATAAAGCAATTTTGCAAGTTTTTCGTGTGTGTTAGTCCATGGATTTTTTAGGTGTCGGGGGTCCGGGTTGAATTTTCTTGGATTCTTACATAGTAGCGTACGTAACGATCTGGGGAACGATCCAGTAGCTCCGGCGGTGCTTTAGAGGGGTTTAGGAGCATTTTATTGGCGGCGCAATAGGAATTAGGCGATTTTGCCAGTTTTTCGTGTGTGTTAGCCCACGGATTTTTTAGTTGCCGGGGGTCCGGGTCAAATATTTTTGGATTCTTCCATAGTAGCGTCCATAACGACCTGGGGAACGACTCCAGTAGCCCTGGCGGCTCTTTAGAGGGGTTTAGGAGCATTTTATTGGTGACGCAATAGGAATTAGGCAATTTTGCATGTTTTTCGTGTGTCTTAGTCCATAGATTTTTTAGGTGCCGGGGATCCGGGTCATATTTTCTTGGATTTTTCCATAGTAGCATCCGTAACGACCTGGGGAACGACTCCAGTAGTCCTAGCAGGGCTTTAGAGGGGTTCAGGAGCATTTTATTGGCGACGCAATAGGAATTAGGCGATTTTGCCAGTTTTTCGTGTGTTAGCCTACAGATTTTTTAGGTGCGGGGAGTTCGGGTCGAATTTTCTTAGATTCTTCCATAGTAGCGCCCGTAACGACCTGGGGAACACATCCAGTAGACCCGGCGATGCTATAGAGGGGTTTAGGAGCATTATATTAGAGACGCAATAGGAATTAGGTGATTTTGCTAGTTTTTCGTGTGTGTTAGCCCAAGGATTTTTTATTTTCCAGGGGTCCGTGTCGAATTTTCTTTGATTCATCCATAGTAGCGTCCGTAATGACCTAGGGAACGACTCCTGTAGCCCCAGCGGCACTATAGAGGGGTTTAGGAGCATTTTATTGGCAATGCAATAGGAATTAGGCAATTTTGCCAGTTTTTCGAGTGTGTTAGCGCACGGATTTTTTAGGTTCCGGGGGTTCAGATCAAATTTTCTTGGATTCTTCAATAGTAGCGTCCGTAACGATCTTGGGAATGACTCCAGTAGCACTAGCGGCGCAATAGAGGGGTTTAGAAGCATTTTATTGGCGACGCATTCGAAATTAGGCAATTTTGCCAATTTTTCATGTGTGTTAGCCCACAGATTTTTTAGGTGCCGGGGGTTCGGGTCCAATTTTCTTGGATTCTTCCATAGTAGCGTCCGTAACGACTTGGAGAACGACTCCAGTAGCCCCGGCGGTGTAATAGAGGGGTTTAGGATCATTTTATTGGCGACGCAATAGGAATTAGGCAATTTTGCCAGTTTTTCGTGTGTGTTAGCCCACAGAATTTTTAGGTGCCGGGGGTTCGGGTCGAAGATTCTTGATTTATTCCATAGTAGCATCCGTTACGACTTGGAGAACGACTCCAGCAGCCCCGGCGGTGCTGTAGAGGGGTTTAAGAGCATTTTATTGGCGATGCAAGGAATTAGGCGATTTTGCCAGTTTTTCGTGCGTGTTAGCCCACGGATTTTTTAGGTGCCAGGGGTGCGAGTCTAATTTTCTTGATTTCTTCCATAGTAGCGTCCATAATGACCTGGATAACGACTCCAGTAGCCCCGAAGGTGCTATAGAGGGGTTTATGAGCTTTTTATTGGCGACGCAATCAGAATTATGCGATTTTGCCAGTTTTTCGTGTGTGTTAACCCACTGAATTTTTAGGTGCCGGGGGTCTGGGTCGTATTTTTTTGATTTCTTCCATAGTAGCTTCCGTAACGACCTGGGGAACCACTCCAGTAGTCCCGACGGTGCAATAGAGGGGTTTAGGAGCATTTTATTGGCGACGCAATAGGAATTAGGCGATTTTGCAAGTTTTTCGTATGTATTAGCCCACGGAATTTTTATGTGCCGGGTGTCCGGGTCGACTTTTCTTGGATTTTTCCATAGTAACATCCGTAACGACCTGGAGAACGACTCCAGTAGCCCCGGCGGTGCTATAGAGGGATTTAGGAGCATTTTATAGGCGACGCAATAGGAATTACCCGATTTTGCCAGTTTTTCGTGTGTGTTAACCCACAGATTTTTTAGGTGCCGGGGGTTCGGGTCAAATTTTGTTGGATTTTTCCATAATAGCATCCGTAATGACCTGGGGAACGACTTCAGTAGCCCTGGCGGCGCTTTAGAGGTGTTCAAGAGTATTTTATTGGCGACGCAATAGGAATTAGGCGATTTTGCATGTCTTTTGTGTGTGTTAGCCCACGGTTTTTTTAGGTACCGGGGGTGCGGGTCAAAATTTCTTGATTTCTTCCATAGTAGCGTCCGTAACGACCTGGGGAACGACTCCAGTAGCCCCGGCGGCGTTTAGAGGTGTTATGGAGCATTTTATTTGCGACGCAATAGGAATTAGGCGATTTTACAATTTTTTCGTATGTGTTAGCCCACAGATTTTTTAGGTGCCAGGGGTCCGGGTAAAATTTTCTTGGATTCTTCCATTGTAGCGTCCATAACAACCTGGGGAACGACTCCAGTAGCCCCAACGGTGGTTTAGAGGGGCTTATGAGCATTTTATTGGCGGCGCAAAATTAATTAAGCAATTTTGCCACTTTTTCGTGTGTGTTAGCCCACGGATATTTTAGGTGCCGAGGGTCCAGTCAAATTTTCTTGGATTCTTCAATAGTAGTGTACGTAACGACCTGGGGAACGACTCTAGTAGCCCCGGCGGTGCTATAGAGAGGTTTAGAAGCATTTTATTGGCGATACAATAGGAATTAGGCGAATTTGCCAGTTTTTCGTGTTTGTTAGCCCACGGATTTTTTAGGTGCCGGGGGTCTGGGTCAAACTTTCTTGGATTCTTCAATAGTAGCGTCCGTAACGACCTGGGGAATGACTACAGTAGCCCCGTCGGCGCTTTAGAGGGGTTTATGAGCATTTTATTAGCGACGCAATCGGAATTAGGCGATTTTGCCAGTTTTTCGTGTGTGTTAGCCCACGGATTTTTTAGGTTCCTAGGGTGCGGGTCAAATTTTCTTGATTTCTTCCGTAGTAGCATCTGTAACGACCTAGGGAACAACTCCAGTAGCCCCGGCGGTGCTATAGAGGGGTTTAGGAGCATTTTATTGGCAGCGCAATAGGAATTAGGCAATTTTGCCACTTTTTCGTGTGTGTTAGCCCACGGATTTTTTAGGTGCCGGGGGGTCCGGGTCAAACTTTCTGTGATTCTTCAATAGTAGCATCCGTAACGACCTTGGGAATGACTCCAGTAGCCCCGGCGGCGCTTTAGAGGGGCTTAGGATCATTTTATTAGAGACGCAATATGAATTAGGCGATTTTGCCAGTTTTTCGTGTGTGTTAGCCCACGGATTTTTTAGATGCCGACGGTCCGGGTCGAATTTTCTTGGATTTTTCCATAGTAGCGTCCGTAACGACCTGGGGAACACATACAGTACCCCCGGCGGCGCTATAGAGTGGTTTAGGAGCATTTTATCAGAGACGTAATAGGAATAAGGTGATTTTGCCAGTTTTTCGTGTGTGTTAGCCCAAGGATTTTTTACGTGCCAGGGGTCCGTATCGAATTTTCTTGGATTCATCCATAGTAGCGTCCGTAATGACCTAGAGAACGACTCCAGTAGCCCCAGCGGCAATATAGAGGGGTTTAGGAGCATTTTATTGGCAACGCAATAGTAATTAGGTGATTTTGCCAGTTTTTCGTGTGTGTTAGCCCACAACATTTTTAGGTGCCGGGGGTTCGGGTCAAATTTTCTTGGATTCTTCAATAGTAGCGTCCGTAACGACCTGGGGAATGACTCCAGTAGCCCCGGCGGCGCAATAGAGGGGTTTAGGAGCATTTTATTGGCGACGCATTAGGAATTACGCAATTTTTCCAGTTTTTCGTGTGTGTTAGCCCACAGATTTTTTAGGTGCCGGGGGTTCGGGTCGAATTTTCTTGGTTTCTTCCATAGTAGCGTCCGTAACGACCTGGGGAATGACTCCAGTAGCCCTGGCGGCTCTTTAGAGGGGTTCAGGACCATTTTATTGGCAACGCGATAGGAATAAAGCAATTTTGCAAGTTTTTCGTGTGTGTTAGTCCATGGATTTTTTAGGTGTCGGGGGTCCGGGTCGAATTTTCTTGGATTCTTACATAGTAGCGTACGTAACGATCTGGGGAACGATCCAGTAGCTCCGGCGGTGCTTTAGAGGGGTTTAGGAGCATTTTATTGGCGGCGCAATAGGAATTAGGCGATTTTGCCAGTTTTTCGTGTGTGTTAGCCCACGGATTTTTTAGTTACCGGGGGTCCGGGTCAAATATTTTTGGATTCTTCCATAGTAGCGTCCATAACGACCTGGGGAACGACTCCAGTAGCCCTGGCGGCTCTTTAGAGGTGGTTTAGGAGCATTTTATTGGCGACGCAATAGGAATTAGGCAATTTTGCATGTTTTTCGTGTGTCTTAGTCCATAGATTTTTTAGGTGCCGGGGATCCGGGTCATATTTTCTTGGATTTTTCCATAGTAGCATCCGTAACGACCTGGGGAACGACTCCAGTAGTCCTAGCAGGGCTTTAGAGGGGTTCAGGAGCATTTTATTGGCGACGCAATAGGAATTAGGCGATTTTGCCAGTTTTTCGTGTGTTAGCCTACAGATTTTTTAGGTGCGGGGAGTTCGGGTCGAATTTTCTTAGATTCTTCCATGTTAGCACCCGTAACGACCTGGGTTACACATCCAGTAGCCCCGGTGATGCTATAGAGGGGTTTAGGAGCATTATATTAGAGACGCAATAGGAATTAGGTGATTTTGCTAGTTTTTCGTGTGTGTTAGCCCAAGGATTTTTTATTTTCCAGGGGTCCGTGTCGAATTTTCTTTGATTCATCCATAGTAGCGTCCGTAATGACCTAGGGAACGACTCCTGTAGCCCCAGCGGCACTATAGAGGGGTTTAGGAGCATTTTATTGGCAATGCAATAGGAATTAGGCCATTTTGCCAGTTTTTCGAGTGTGTTAGCTCACGGATTTTTTAGGTTCCGGGGGTCCGAGTCGAATTTTCTTGGATTCATTCATAGTAGCGTCCGTAACGACCTGGGGAACGACTCCAGTAGCCCGGCGGCGCTATAGAGAGATTTAGGAGCATTTTATTGGCGACGCAATAGGAATTCGGCGATTTTGCTAGTTTTTTGTGTGTGTTAACCCATGGATTTTTTAGGTGCGGGGGGTTCGGGTCAAATTTTCTCGGATTCTTAAATAGTAGCATCCATAACAACTTAGGGAAAGACTCCAGTAGCCCCGGCGGTGCTATAGAGGGGTTTATGAGCATTTTATTGGCGATGCAATCGGAATTAGGCGATTTTGCCAGTTTTTCGTGTGTGTTAGCCCACTGAATTTTTAGGTCCCGGGGGTCTGGGTCGAATTTTCTTGATTTCTTCCATAGTAGCTTCCGTAACGATCTGGGGAACGACTCCAGTAGCCCCGACGGTGTACTAGAGGGGTTTAGGAGCATTTTATTGGCGACGCAATAGGAATTAGGAAATTTTGCCAGTTTTTCGTGTGTGTTAGCCCACAGAAATTTTAGGTACCGGGGGTCCAGGTCGAATTTTCTTGATTTCTTCCATATTAGCGTCCGTTACGATTTGGAGAATGACTCCAGCAGCCCCGACGGCGCTGTAGAGGGGTTTAAAAGCATTTTATTGGCGACGCAATAGGAATTAGGCGATTTTGCCAGTTTTTCGTGTGTGTTAGCCCACGGAATTTTAAGGTGCCAGGGGTGCGGGTCTAATTTTCTTGATTTCTTCCATAGTAGCATCCGTAATGACCTGGAGAACGACTCCAGTAGCCCCGGCGGTGTAATAGAGGGGTTTAGGATCATTTTATTGGCGACGCAATAGGAATTAGGCAATTTTGCCAGTTTTTCGTGTGTGTTAGCCCACAGAATTTTTAGGTGCCGGGGGTTCGGGTCGAAGTTTCTTGATTTATTCCATAGTAGCATCCGTTACGACTTGGAGAACGACTCCAGCAGCCCCGGCGGCGCTGTAGAGGGGTTTAAGAGCATTTTATTGGCGACGCAATAGGAATTAGGCGATTTTGCCAGTTTTTCGTGTGTGTTAGCCCACGGATTTTTTAGGTGCCAGGGGTGCGAGTCAAATTTTCTTGATTTCTTCCATAGTAGCGTCCATAATGACCTGGATAACGACTCCAGTAGCCCCGAAGGTGCTATAGAGGGGTTTATGAGCTTTTTATTGGCGACGCAATCAGAATTATGCGATTTTGCCAGTTTTTCGTGTGTGTTAGCCCACTGAATTTTTAGGTGCCGGGGGTCTGGGTCGAATTTTTTTGATTTCTTCCATAGTAGCTTCCGTAACGACCTGGGGAACCACTCCAGTAGTCCCGGCGGTGCAATAGAGGGGTTTAGAAGCATTTTATTGGCGACGCAATAGGAATTAGGCGATTTTGCAAGTTTTTCGTATGTGTTAGCCCACGGAATTTTTATGTGCCCGGTGTCCGGGTCGACTTTTCTTGGATTTTTCCATAGTAACATCCGTAACGACCTGGAGAACGACTCTAGTAGCCCCGGCGGTGCTATAGAGGGATTTAGGAGCATTTTATAGGCGACGCAATAGGAATTACCCGATTTTGCCAGTTTTTCGTATGTGTTAACCCACAGATTTTTTAGGTGCCGGGGGTTCGGGTCAAATTTTGTTGGATTTTTCCATAATAGCATCCGTAATGACCTGGGGAACGACTTCACTACCCCTGGCGGCGCTTTAGAGGTGTTCAAGAGCATTTTATTGGCGACGCAATAGGAATTAGGCGATTTTGCATGTTTTTTGTGTGTGTTAGCCCACGGTTTTTTAGGTGCCGGGGGTGCGGGTCAAAATTTCTTGATTTCTTCCATAGTAGCGTCCGTAACGACCTGGGGAATGACTCCAGTAGCCCCGGCGGCGTTTAGAGGTGTTATGGAGCATTTTATTTGCGACGCAATAGGAATTAGGCAATTTTGCAATTTTTTCGTATGTGTTAGCCCACAGATTTTTTAGGTGCCAGGGGTCCGGGTAAAATTTTCTTGGATTCTTCCATTGTAGCATCTGTAACAACCTGGGGAACGACTCCAGTAGCCCCAGCGGTGCTTTAGAGGGGTTTAGGAGCATTTTATTGGCGGCGCAAAATTAATTAAGCAATTTTGCCACTTTTTCGTGTGTGTTAGCCCACGGATATTTTAGGTGCCGAGGGTCCGGTCAAATTTTCTTGGATTCTTCAATAGTAGTGTCCGTAACGACCTGGGGAACGACTCCAGTAGCCCTGGCGGTGCTATAGAGAGGTTTAGAAGCATTTTATTGGCGATACAATAGGAATTAGGCGAATTTCCCAGTTTTTCGTGTTTGTTAGCCCACGGATTTTTTAGGTGCCGGGGGTCTGGGTCAAACTTTCTTGGATTCTTCAATAGTAGCGTCCGTAACGACCTGGGGAATGACTCCAGTAGCCCCGGCGGCGCTTTAGAGGGGTTTATGAGCATTTTATTGGCGACGCAATCGGAATTAGGCGATTTTGCCATTTTTTCGTGTGTGTTAGCCCACGGATTTTTTAGGTGCCTGGGGTGCGGGTCAAATTTTCTTGATTTCTTCTGTAGTAGCATCTGTTACGACCTAGGGAACAACTCCAGTAGCCCCGGCGGCGCTATAGAGAGGTTTAGGAGCATTTTATTGGCGGCGCAAAATTAATTAAGCAATTTTACCACTTTTTCGTATGTGTTAGCCCACGGATATTTTAGGTGCCGAAGGTCCGATCAAATTTTCTTAGTTTCTTCAATAGTAGTGTCCGTAACGACCTGGGGAACGACTCCAGTAGCCCCGCCGGTGCTATAGAGAGGTTTAGAAGCATTTTATTGGCGACACAATAGGAATTAGGCGATTTTGCCAGTTTTTCGTATTTGTTAGCCCACGGATTTTTTAGGTGCCGGGGGTCTGGGTCAAACTTTCTTGGATTCTTCAATAGTAGCGTCCGTAACGACCTTGGGAATGACTCCAGTAGCCCTGACGGCGCTTTAGAGGGGTGTAGGATCATTTTATTGGAGACGCAATAGGAATTAGGCGATTTTGCTAGTTTTTCGTGTGTGTTATCCCATGGATTTTTTAGATGCCGGCGGTCTGGGTTGATTTTTCTTGGATTCTTTCATAGTAGCGTCCGTAACGACCTGGGGAACACATCCAGTAGCCCCGGCGATGCTATAGAGGGGTTTAGGAGCATTATATTAGAGATGCAATAGGAATTAGGTGATTTTGCCATTTTTCGTGTGTGTTAGCCCAAGGATTTTTTATTTTCCAGGGGTCCGTGTCGAATTTTCTTTGATTCATCCATAGTAGCGTCCGTAATAACCTAGTGAACGACTCCAGTAGCCCCAGCGGCACTATAGAGGGGTTTAGGAGCATTTTATTGGCAATGCAATAGGAATTAGGCGATTTTGCCAGTTTTTCGTATGTATTAGCCCACAGAATTTTTAGGTGCCGGGGGTCGGGTCAAATTTTCTTGGATTCTTCAATAGTAGCGTCCGTAACGACCTGGGGAATGACTCTAGTAGCCCCGGCGGCACTATAGAGGGGTTTAGAAGCATTTTATTGGCGACGCAATAGGAATTAGGCAATTTTGCTAATTTTTCATGTGTGTTAGCCCACAGATTTTTTAGGTGCCGGGGGTTCGGGTCCAATTTTCTTGGATTCTTCCATGTTAGCGTCCGTAAAGACTTGGAGAACGACTCCAGTAGCCCCGACAGTGCTATAGAGGGGTTCAAGAGCATTTTATTGGCGACGCGATAGGAATTAAGCAATTTTGCCAATTATTCGTCTGTGTTAGTCCACGGATTATTTTAGGTGTTGGAGGTGCGAGTCGAGTTTTCTTGGATTCTTCCATAGTAGCGTCCGTATCGACCTGGGGAACGACTCCAGTAGCCCTGGCGGCTCTTTAGAGGGGTTTTGGAGTAGTTTATTGGCAACGCAATAGGAATTAGGTGATTTTGCCAGTTTTTCGTGTGTGTTAGCCCAAGGATTTTTTACGTGCCAGGGGTCCGTGTCAAATTTTCTTAGATTCATCCATAGTAGCGTCCGTAATGACCTAGGGAATGACTCCAGTAGCCCCAGCGGCACTATAGAGGGGTTTAGGAGCATTTTATTGGCAACACAATAGGAATTAGGCGATTTTGCCAGTTTTTCGTGTGTGTTAACCCACAACATTTTTAGGTGCCGGGGGTTCGGGTCAAATTTTCTTGGATTCTTCCATAGTAGCGTTCGTAACGACCTGGGGAATGACTCCAGTAGCCACGGCGGCGCAATAGAGGGGTTAGGAGCATTTTATTGGCGACGCATTAGGAATTAGGCAATTTTGCCAGTTTTTCATGTGTGTTAGCCCACAGATTTTTTAGGTGCCGGGGGTTCGGGTCGAATTTTCTTGGTTTCTTCCATAGTAGCATCCGTAACGACCTGGGGAATGACTCCAGTAGACCTGGCGGCTCTTTAGAGGGGTTCAGGAGCATTTTATTGGCGACACGATAGGAATTAAGCAATTTTGCAAGTTTTACGTGTGTGTTAGTCCACGGATTTTAGGTGTTGGGGGTCCGGGTCGAATTTTCTTGGATTCTTACATAGTAGCGTCCATAACGACCTGGGGAACGACTCCAGTAGATCCGGCGGCGCTTTAGAGGGGTTTAGGAGCATTTTATTGGCGGCGCAATAGGTATTAGGCGATTTTGCCAGTTTTTCGTGTGTGTTAGCCCACAGATTTTTTTGGTGCCGGGGGTCTGGGTCAAATTTTCTTGGATTCTTCCATAGTAGCATCCGTAACGACCTGGAGAACGACTCCAGTATCCCGGGCGGCTCTTTAAAGGGGTTTAGGAGCATTTTATTGGCGACGCAATAGGAATTAGGGAATTTTTCCAATTTTTCGTGTGTGTTAGCCAACAAATTTTTTAGGTGCCGGGGATCCGGGTCATATTTTCTTGGATTTTTCCATAGTAGCATCCGTAACGACCTGGGGAACGACTCTAGTAGTCCTAGCGGAGCTTTAGAGGGGTTCAAGAGCATTTTATTGGAAACACATTAGGAATTAGGCGATTTTGCCAGTTTTTCGTGTGTGTTAGCCTATGGATTTTTTATGTGCAGGGGGTCCGGGTCGAATTTTCTTGGATTCTTTAATAGTAGAGTCCGTAACGACCTGGGGACCGACTCCAGTAGCCCCAGCGGTGCTATAGAGGAGTTTAGGAGCATTTTATTGGCGACGATATAGGAATTAGGCGATTTTGCCAGTTTTTCGTGTGTGTTAACTCTCGGATTTTTTAGGTGCCGGGGGTTCGGGTCAAATTTTCTTGGATTCTTCCATAGAAGCGTCCTCAACGACCTAGGGAACGACTTCAGTAAACCCGGCGGCGCTTTAGAGGGGTTCATAAGCATTTTATTGGCGACGCAATCGGAATTAGGCGATTTTGCCAGTTTTTCGTGTGTGTTAGCCCACTGCATTTTTAGGTGCCGGGGGTCTGGGTCGAATTTTCTTGATTTCTTCAATAGTAGCTTCCGTAATGATCTGGGGAACGACTCCAGTAGCCTCGGCGGTGTAATAGAGGGGTTTAGGAGCATTTTATTGGCGACGCAATAGGAATTAGGCAATTTTGCCAGTTTTTCGTGTGTGTTAGCCCACAGAATTTTTAGGTACCAGGGGTTCGGGTCGAATTTTCTTGATTTCTTCCATAGTAGCATCTGTAATGACTTGGAGAACGACTCCAGTAGCCCCGACGGTGCTATCGAGGGGTTTAGGAGCATTTTATTGGCGACGCAATCAGAATTATGCGCTTTTGCCAGTTTTTCGTGTGTATTAGCCCACTGAATTTTTAGGTGCCGGTGCTCTGGGTCGAATATTCTTGATTTCTTCCATAGTAGCTTCCGTAACTACCTGGGGAACGACTCCAGTAGTCCCGGCAGTGCAATAGAGGGGTTTAGGAGCATTTTATTGGCAACGCAATAGGAATTAGGCGATTTTGCAAGTTTTTCGTATATGTTAGCCCACAGATTTTTTATGTGCCGGGGGTCCGGGTCGAATTTTCTTGGAATTTTCCATAGTAGCATCCGTAAAGACCTGGGAAACGACTCCAGTAGCCACGGCGGTGCTATAGAGGGATTTAGGAGCATTTTATTGGCGATGCAATAGGAATTACCTAATTTTTCCAATTTTTCGTGTGTGTTAACCCACAGATTTTTTAGGTGCCAGGGTTTTGGGTCAAATTTTCTTGGATTCTTCCATATTAGCGTCCGTAATGACCTGGGGAATGACTTCAGTAGCCCTGGCGGCGCTTTAGAGGTGTTCAAGAGCATTTTATTGGCGACTCAATAGGAATTAGGCGATTTTGTATGTTTTTTGTGTCTATTAGCCCACAGATATTTTAGGTGTCGGGGGTGCAGGTTAAATTTTCTTGATTTATTCCATAGTAGCGTCCGTAACGACCTGGGGAACGAGTCCAGTAGCCTCGGCGGCGTTTAGAGGGGTTATGGAGCATTGTATTTGCGACGCAATAGGAATTAGGCGATTTTGCAATTTTTTCGTGTGTGTTAGCCCACAGATTTTTTATGTGTCGGGGGTCCGGGTAAAATTTTCTTGGATTCTTCCATTGTAGCGTCCGTAACAACCTGGGGAATGACTCCAATAGCCCCGACGGTGCTTTAGAGGGGTTTAGGAGAATTTTATTGGCGGCGCAAAATTAATTAAGCAATTTTGCCACTTTTGCGTGTGTGTTAGCCCACGGATATTTTAGGTGCCGGGTGTCTGGTCAAATTTTCTTGGATTCTTTAATAGTAGTGTCCGTAACGACCTGGGGAACTACTCCAGTAGCCCCGGCGGTGCTATAGAGAGGTTTAGAAGCATTTTATTGGCGATGCAATAGGAATTAGGCAATTTTGCTAGTTTTCGTGTGTGTTAGCCCACGGATTTTTTAGGTGCCGGCGGTCTGGGTCAAACTTTCTTGGATTCTTCAATAGTAGCATCCGTAACGACCCGGGGAATGACCCCAGTAGCCCCGGCGGCGCTTTAGAGGGGTTTAGGATTATTTTATTGGAGACGCAATAGGAATTTGGCGATTTTGCCAGTTTTTCGTGTGTGTTATCCCATTGATTTTTTAGATGCCGGCGGTCCGGGTCGAATTTTCTTGGATCCTTTCATAGTAGCGTCCGTAACAACCTGGGGAACAAATCCAGTAGCCCCGGCGACGCTATAGAGGGGTTTAGAAGCATTATATTAGAAACGTAATAGGAATAAGGTGATTTTGCCAGTTTTTCGTGTGTGTTAGCCCACGGATATTTTATGTGCCGGGGGTCCGGGTAGAATTTTATTTGATTCATCCATAGTAGCGTCCGTAATAACCTAGGGAACGACTCCTGTAGCCCCAGCGGCACTTTAGAGGGATTTATGAGCAATTTATTGGCAATGCAATAGGAATTAGGCGATTTTGCCAGTTTTTCGTGTGTGTTAACCCACAGATTTTTTAGGTGCCGGGGGTTCGGGTTTAATTTTCTTGGATTCTTCCATAGTAGCGTCCGTAACGACTTGGAGAACGACTCCAATAGCCCCAGAGGCGCAATAGAGGGGTTTAGAAGCATTTTATTGGCAACGCAATCGAAATTAGGCAATTTTGCCAATTTTTCATGTGTGTTAGCCCACAGAAATTTTAGGTGCCGGGGGTCCGGGTCGAATTTTCTTGATTTCTTCCATAGTAGCATCCGTTACGACTTGGAGAACGACTCCAGCAACCCCGGCGGCACTGTAGAGGGGTTTAAGAGCATTTTATTGGCGACGCAATAGGAATTAGGCGATTTTGCCAGTTTTTCATTTGTGTTAGCCCACAGAGTTTTTAGGTGCCAGGGGTGCGGGTCTAATTTTCTTGATTTCTTCCATAGTAGCATCCGTAATGACCTGGAGAACGACTCCAGTAGCCCCGAAGGTGCTATAGAGGGGTTTATGAGCATTTTATTGGCGACGCAATCAGAATTATGCGATTTTGCCAGTTTTTCGTGTGTGTTAGCCCACTGAATATTTAGGTGCCGGGGGTCTGGGTCGAATTTTTTTGATTTCTTCCATAGTAGCTTCCGTAACGACCTGGGGAACCACTCCAGTAGTCCCGGTGGTGCAATAGAGGGGTTTATGAGCATTTTATTGGCGACGCAATAGGAATTAGGCGATTTTGCTAGTTTTTCGTATATGTTAGCCCACGGATTTTTTATGTGCCGGGGGGTTCGGGTCAAATTTTCTTGGATTATTCCATAGTAGCGTCCGTAACGACCTGGGGACCAACTCCAGTAGCCCCGGCGGCGCTTTAGAGGGGTTTAGGATCATTTTATTAGCGACGCAATAGGAATTAGACAATTTTGCCAGTTTTTTGTGTGTGTTAGCCAACGGATTTTTTAGGTGCCGGGGGTCCGAGTCGAATATTCTTGGATTCTTCCTGAGTAGCATCCGTAACGACCTGGGGAACAACTCTAGTGGCCCCGGTGGTGCTTTAGAGGTGTTCAATTGAATTTTATTGGCGACGCAATAGGAATTAGGCGATTTTGTATGTTTTTTGTGTCTGTTAGCCCACGGATTTTTTAGGTGCCGGGGGTGCGGGTCAAATTTTCTTGATTTCTTCAATAGTAGCGTCCGTAACGACCTGGGGAACGAGTCTAGTAGCCTCGGCGGCGTTTAGAGGGGTTATGGAGCATTGTATTTGCGACGCAATAGGAATTAGGCGATTTGGCAATTTTTTCGTGTGTGTTAGCCCACAGATTTTTTAGGTGCCGGGGGTTCGGGTCAAATTTTGTTGGATTTTTCCATAATAGCATCCGTAATGACCTAGGGAACGACTTCAGTAGCCCTGGCGGCGCTTTAGAGGTGTTCAAGAGCATTTTATTGGCGACGCAATAGGAATTAGGCTATTTTGCCACTTTTGCGTGTGTGTTAGCCCACGGATATTTTAGGTGCCGGGGGTCCGGTCAAATTTTCTTTGATTCTTCAATAGTAGTGTTCGTAACGACCTGGGGAACTACTCCAGTAGCCCCGGCGGTTCTATAGAGAGGTTAAGAAGCATTTTATTGGCGATGCAATAGGAATTAGGCAATTTTGCTAGTTTTTCGTGTGTGTTAGCCCACGGATTTTTTAGGTGCCGGGGGTCTGGGTCAAACTTTCTTGGATTCTTCAATAGTAGCATCCGTAACGACTTGGGTAATGACTCCAGTAGCCCCGGCGGCGCTTTAGAGGGGTTTAGGATCATTTTATTGGAGACGCAATAGGAATTAGGCGATTTTGCCAGTTTTTCGTGTGTGTTATCCCACGGATTTTTAGATGCCGGCGGTCCGGGTCGAATTTTCTTGGATTCTTTCATAGTAGCGTCCGTAACGACCTGGGGAACAAATCCAGTAGCCTCGGCGACGCTATAGAGGGGTTTAGAAGCATTATATTAGAAACGTAATAGGAATAAGGTGATTTTGCTAGTTTTTCGTGTGTGTTAGCCCACGGATTTTTAGGTGCCGGGGGTCTGGGTCAAACTTTCTTGGATTCTTCAATAGTAGCGTCCGTAACGACTTGGGGAATGACTCCAGTAGCCCCGGCGGCGCTTTAGAGGGGTTTAGGATTATTTTATTGGAGACGCAATAGGAATTAGGCGATTTTACCAGTTTTTCGTGTGTGTTATCCCATGGATTTTTTAGATGCCGGCGGTCCGGGTCGAATTTTCTTGGATTCTTTCATAGTAGCATCCGTAACGACCTGGGGAACAAATCCAGTAGCCCCGGCGACGCTTTAGAGGGGTTTAGAAGCATTATATTAGAAACGTAATAGGAATAAGGTGATTTTGCCAGTTTCTCGTGTGTGTTAGCCCACGGATTTTTTATGTGCCGAGGGTCCGGGTAGAATTTTCTTTGATTCATCCATAGTAGCGTCCGTAATGACCTAGGGAACGACTCCTGTAGCCCCAGCGGCACTATAGAGGGATTTATGAGCATTTTATTGGCAATGCAATAGGAATTAGGCGATTTTACCAGTTTTTCGTGTGTGTTAACCCATAGATTTTTTAGGTGCCGGGGGTTCAGATCAAATTTTCTTGGATTCTTCAATAGTAGCGTCTGTAACGACCTGGAGAAGGACTCCAGTAGCTCCGGCGGCGCAATAGAGGGGTTTAGAAGCATTTTATTGGCGACGCAATCGAAATTAGGCAATTTTGCCAATTTTTCATGTGTGTTAGCACACAGATTTTTTAGGTGCCGGGAGTTCGGGTCCAATTTTCTTGGATTCTTCCATAGTAGCGTCCGTAACGACTTGGAGAACGACTCCAGTAGCCCCGGCGATGTAATAGAGGGGTTTAGGATTATTTTATTGGCGACGCAATAGGAATTAGACAATTTTGCCAGTTTTTCGTGTGTGTTAGCCCACAGAATTTTTAGGTGCCGGGGGTTCGGGTCTAAGTTTCTTGATTTATTCCATAGTAGCATCCGTTACGACTTGGAGAACGACTCCAGCAGCCCCGGCGGCGCTGTAGAGGGGTTTAAGAGCATTTTATTGGCGACGCAATAGGAATTAGGCGATTTTGCCAGTTTTTCGTGTGTGTTAGCCCACAGATTTTTTAGGTTCCAGGGGTGCGAGTCTAATTTTCTTGATTTCTTCCATAGTAGCGTCCATAATGACCTGGATAACGACTCCAGTAGCCTCGAAGGTGCTATAGAGGGGTTTATAAGCTTTTTATTGGCGACGCAATCAGAATTATGCGATTTTGCCAGTTTTTCGTGTGTGTTAGCCCACTGAATTTTTAGGTGCCGGGGGTCTGGGTCGAATTTTTTTGATTTCTTCCATATTAGCTTCCGTAACGACCTGGGGAACCACTCCAGTAGTCCCGGCGGTGCAATAGAGGGGTTTAGGAGCATTTTATTGGCGACGCAATAGGAATTAGGCGATTTTGCAAGTTTTTCGTATGTGTTAGCCCACGGAATTTTTATGTGCCGGGTGTCCGGGTCGACTTTTCTTGGAATTTTCCATAGTAACATCCGTAACGACCTGGAGAACGACTCCAGTAGCCCCGGTGGTGCTATAGAGGGATTTAGGAGCATTTTATAGGCGACGCAATAGGAATTACCCGATTTTGCCAGTTTTTCGTGTGTGTTAACCCACAGATTTTTTAGGTGCCGGGGGTTCGGGTCACATTTTGTTGGATATTTCCATAATAGCATCCGTAATGACCTGGGGAACGACTTCAGTAGCCCTGGCGGCGCTTTAGAGGTGTTCAAGAGCATTTTATTGGCGACGCAATAGGAATTAGGTGATTTTGCATGTTTTCTTGATTTCTTCCATAGTAGCGTCCGTAACGACCTGGGGAACGACTCCAGTAGCACCGGCGGCGTTTAGAGGTGTTATGGAGCATTTTATTTGCTACGCAATAGGAATTAGGCGATTTTGCAATTTTTTCGTATGTGTTAGCCCACAGATTTTTTAGGTGCCAGGGGTCCGGGTAAAATTTTCTTGGATTCTTCCATTGTAGCGTCCGTAACAACCTGGGGAACGACTCCAGTAGCCCCAGCGGTGCTTTAGAGGGGTTTAGGAGCATTTTATTGGCGGCGCAATATTAATTAAGCAATTTTGCCACTTTTTCGTGTATGTTAGCCCACGGATATTTTAGGTGCCGAGGGTCCGGTCAAATTTTCTTGGATTCTTTAATAGTAGTGTCCGTAACGACCTGGGGAACGACTCCAGTAGCCCCGGCGGTGCTATAGAGAGGTTTAGAAGTATTTTATTGGCGATACAATAGGAATTAGGCGAATTTGCCAGTTTTTTGTGTTTGTTAGCCCACGGATTTTTTAGGTGCCGGGAGTCTGGGTCAAACTTTCTTGGATTCTTCAATAGTAGCGTCCGTAACGACCTGGGGAATGACTCCAGTAGCCCCGGCGGCGCTTTAGAGGGGTTTATGAGCATTTTATTGGCAACGCAATCGGAATTAGGCGATTTTGCTAGTTTTTCGTGTGTGTTAGCCCACAGATTTTTTAGGTGCCTGGGGTGCGGGTCAAATTTTCTTGATTTCTTCCATAGTAGCATCTGTAACGACCTAGGGAACAACTCCAGTAGCCCCGGCGGCGCTATAGAGGGGTTTAGGAGCATTTTATTGGCAGCGCAACAGGAATTAGGCAATTTTGCCACTTTTTCGTGTGTGTTAGCCCACAGATATTTTAGGTGCATGGGGGTTCGGATCGAATTTTCTTGGATTCTTCCATTATAGTGTCTATAACGACCTAAGGAACGACTCCAGTAGCCCTGACGGTGCTTTAGAGGGGTTTAGGATCATTTTATTAGAGACGCAATAGGAATTAGGCAATTTTGCCAGTTTTCCGTGTGTGTTAGCCCACAGATTTTTTACGTGCCAGGGGTCTGTGTCGAATTTTCTTAGATTTTTTAATAGTAGCGTCCGTAACGACCTGGGGAACGACTTTAGTAGCCTCGGCGGTGCAATAGAGAGGTTTAGGAGCATTTTATTGGTGGCGCAATAGGAATTAAACAATTTTGCTAGTTTTTCGTGTGTGTTAGCCCACAGAATTTTTAGGTGTCGGGGGTCCGGGTCGAATTTTCTAGATTTCTTCTATAGTAGCATCCGTAACAACCTGGAGAACGACTCCAGTAGCCCCGATAGTGCTATAGAGGGGTTTAGGAGCATTTTATTGGCGACGCAATAGGAATTAGGAGATTTTGCTAGTTTTTCGTATCTGTTAGCCCACGGATTTTTTAGGTGCCAGGGGTCCGGGTCAAATTTTCTTGGATTCTGCCATAGTAGCATCCGTAACGACCTTTGGAACGACTCCAGTAACCCCGGCGATGCTTTAGAGGGGTATAGGAGCATTCTATTGGATACGCAATAGGAATTAGGTGATTTTGCCAGTTTTTCGTGTGTTAACCCACAGATGTTTTAGGTGCCAGGGGTCCAGGTCGAATTTTTCTTGGATTCTTCCATAGTAGCGTCCGTAACGACCTGGGGTATTACTCCAGTAGCCCCGGCGGCGCTATAGAGGGATTTAGGAGCATTTTATTGGCGACGCAATAGGAATAGGCGATTTTGCCAGTTTTTCGTGTATGTTAACCCACGGATTTTTTAGGTGCCGGGGGTTCGGGTCAAATTTTCTTCAATTCTTCCATAGTAGCGTCCGTAACGACCTAGGAAAAGACTCGAGTAGCCCTGCAGTGCTATAGAGGGGTTTATGAGCATTTTATTGGCGACGCAATCGGAATTAGACGATTTTGCCAGTTTTTCGTGTGTGTTAGCCTACTAAATTTTTAGGTGCCGGGGGTCTGGGTCGAATTTTCTTGATTTATTCCATAGTAGCTTCCGTAACGATCTGGGGAACGACTCCAGTAGCCCCGGCGGTGTAATAGAGGGGTTTAGGAGCATTTTATTGGAGACGCAATAGGAATTAGGCGATTTTGTCAGTTTTTCGTGTGTGTTAGTCCACAGATTTTTTAGGTGTCGGGGGTCTGGGTCGAATTTTCTTGGATTCTTACATAGTAGCGTCCGTAACGATCTGGGGAACGACTCCAGTAGCTCCGGCGGCGCTTTAGGGGGTTTAGGAGCATTTTATTGGCGACGCAATAGGAATTAGATGATTTTACTAGTTTTTCGTGTGTGTTAGCCCACGGATTTTTTAGGTGCCAGGGGTGCGGGTCTAATTTGCTTGATTTCTTCCATAGTAGCGTCCGTAATGACCTCGAGAACGACTCCAGTAGCCCCGACGGTGCTATAGAGGGGTTTAGGAGCATTTTATTGGCGACGCAATCAGAATTATGCGGTTTTGCCAATTTTTCGTGTGTGTTAGCCCACTGAATTTTTAGGTGCCGGAGGTATGGGTCGAAGTTTCTTGATTTCTTCCATAGTAGCTTCCGTAACGATCTGGGGAACGACTCTAGTAGCCCCGGCGGTGCAATAGAGTGGTTTAGGAGCTTTTTATTGGCGACGCAATAGGAATTAGGCGATTTTGCAAGTTTTTCGTATGTGTTAGCCCACGGATTTTTTATGTGCCGGGTGTCCGGGTCGACTTTTCTTGGATTTTTCCATAGTAACATCCGTAACGACCTGGAGAACGACTCCAGTAGCCCCGGCGGTGCTATAAAGGGATTTAGGAGCATTTTATAGGCGACGCAATAGGAATTACCCGATTTTGCCAGTTTTCCTTGTGTGTTAACACACAGATTTTTTAGGTGCCGGGGGTTCGGGTCAAATTTTATTGGATTCTTCCATAATAGCATCCGTAATGACTTGGGGAACGACTTCAGTAGACCGGGCGGCGCTTTAGAGGTGTTTAAGAGCATTTTATTGGCGACGCAATAGGAATTAAGTGATTTTGTATGTTTTTTGTGTGTGTTAGCCCACGGTTTTCTTAGGTGCCGGGGATGCGGGTCAAAATTTCTTGATTTCTTCCATAGTAGTGTCCGTAACGACCTGGGGAACGACTCCAGTAGCTCCGGCGGCATTTAGAGGTGTTATGGAGCATTTTATTTGCGACGCAATAGGAATTAGGCGATTTTGCATTTTTTTCGTATGTGTTAGCCCACAGATTTTTTAGGTGCCGCGGGTCTGGGTAAAATTTCTTGGATTCTTCCATTGTAGCGTCCGTAACAACCTGGGGAACGACTCCAGTAACCCCGACAGTGCTTTAGAGGGGTTTATGAGTATTTTATTGGCGGCGCAAAATTAATTAAGCAATTTTGCCACTTTTTCGTGTGTGTTAGCCCATGGATTTTTTAGGTGCCGGGGGTCTAGGTCAAACTTTCTTGTATTCTTCAATAGTAGCGTCCGTAACGACCTGGGGAATGACTCCAGTATCCCTGGCGGCGCTTTAGAGGGGTGTAGGATCATTTTGTTGGAGACGCAATAGGAATTAGGCGATTTTGCCAGTTTTTGGTGTGTGTTATCCCATGGAATTTTTAGATGCCGGTGGTCCGGGTTGAATTTTCTTGGATTCTTTCATAGTAGCATCCGTAACGACCTGGGGAACACATCCAGTAGCCCCGGCGATACTATAGAGGGGTTTAGGAGCATTATATTAGAGACACAATAGGAATTAGGTTATTTTGCCAGTTTTTCGTGTGTGTTAGCCCAAGAATTTTTTTTTTGCAGGGGTCCGTGTCGAATTTTCTTTGATTCATCCATAGTAGCATCCGTAATGACCTAAGGAATGACTCCAGTAGCCCCAGCGGCACTATAGAGGGGTTTAGGAGCATTTTATTGGCAATGCAATAGGAATTAGGCAATTTTGCCAGTTTTTCGTGTGTGTTAGCCCACAGAATTTTTAGGTGCCGGGGGTTCGGGTCAAATTTTCTTGGATTCTTTAATAGTAGCGTCCGTAACGACCTGGGGAATGAATCCAGTAGCCCCGGCGGCGCTATAGAGGGGTTTAGAAGCATTTTATTGGCGACGCAATAGGAATTAGGCAATTTTGCCAATTTTTCATGTGTGTTAGCCCACAGATTTTTTAGGTGCCGGGGGTTCGGGTCCAATTTTCTTGGATTATTCCATAGTAGCGTCCATAACAACTTGGAGAATGACTCCTGTGGCCCCGACAGTGCTATAGAGGGGTTCAAGAGCATTTTATTGGCGACGCGATAGGATTTAAGCGATTTTGCCAATTATTCGTGTGTGTTAGTCCACGGATTATTTTAGGTGTTGGGGGTGCGAGTCGAATTTTCTTGGATTCTTCCATAGTAGCGTCCGTAACGACCTGGGGAACGACTCCAGTAGCCCTAGCGGCTCTTTAGAGGGGTTCTGGAGCAGTTTATTGGCGACGCAATAGGAATTAGGTGATTTTGCCAGTTTTCGTGTGTGTTAGCCCAAGGATTTTTTACGTGCCAGGGGTCCGTGTCGAGTTTTCTTGGATTCATCCATAGTAGCGTCCATAATGACCTAGGGAACGACTCCAGTAGCCCCAGCGGCACTATAGAGGGGTTTAGGAGCATTTTATTGGCAACCCAATAGGAATTAGGCGATTTTGCCAGTTTTTCGTGTGTGTTAACCCACAACATTTTTAGGTGCCGGGGGTTCGGGTCAAATTTTCTTGGATTCTTCCATAGTAACGTCCGTAACGACCTGGGGAATGACTCCAGTAGCCCCGGCGGCGCAATAGAGGGGTTTAGGAGCATTTTATTGGCGACGCATTAGGAATTAGGCAATTTTGCCAGTTTTTCATGTGTGTTAGCCCACAGATTTTTTAGGTGCCGGGGGTTCGGGTCGAATTTTCTTGGATTCTTCCATAGTAGCATCCGTAACGACCTGGGGAATGACTCCAGTAGACCTGGCGGCTCTTTAGAGGGGTTCAGGAGCATTTTATTGGTGACGCGATAGGAATTAAGCAATTTTGCAAGTTTTACGTGTGTGTTAGTCCACAGATTTTTTAGGTGTTGGGGGTCCGGGTCGAATTTTCTTGGATTCTTACATAGTAGCGTCTGTAACGATCTGGGGAACTACTCCAGTAGCTCCGGCAGCGCTTTAGAGGGGTTTAGGAGCATTTTATTGGCGGCGCAATAGGAATTTGGCGATTTTGCCAGTTTTTCGATTGTGTTAGCCCACGGATTTTTTTGGTGCCGGGGGTCCGGGTCAAATTTTCTTGGATTTTTCTATAGTAGCATCCGTAACGACCTGGAGAACGACTCCAGTAGCCCGGGCGGCTCTTTAGAGGGGTTCTAGGAGCATTTTATTGGCGACGCAATAGGAATTAGGGAATTTTGCCAGTTTTTCGTGTGTGTTAGCCCACAGATTTTTTAGGTGTCGGGGATCCGGGTCATATTTTCTTGGATTTTTCCATAGTAGCGTCCGTAACGACCTGGGGAACGACCCCAGTAGCCCTAGCGGGGCTTTAGAGGGGTTCAGGAGCATTTTATTGGCAACGCAATAGGAATTAGGTGATTTTGCTAGTTTTTCGTGTGTGTTAGCTTATGGATTTTTTATGTGCAGGGGGTCCGGGTCGAATTTTCTTGGATTCTTCCATAGTAGAGTCCGTAACGACTTGGGGACTGACTCCAGTAGCCCCAGCGGTGCTATAGAGGGGTTTAGGAGCATTTTATTAGCGACGATATAGGAATTAGGCGATTTTGCCAGTTTTTCGTGTGTTAACTCTCGGATTTTTTAGGTGCCGGGGGTTCGGGTCAAATTTTCTTGGATTCTTCCAGAGTAGCATCCGTAACGACCTGGGGAACAACTCTAGTGGCCCCGGTGGTGCTTTAGAGGTGTTCAATAGCATTTTATTGGCGACGCAATAGGAATTAGGCGATTTTTCATATTGTTTGTGTGTGTTAGCCCACGGATTTTTTAGGTGCCGGGGGTGCGGGTCAAATTTTCTTGATTTCTTCTATAATAGCATCCGTAACGACCTGGGGAACGACTCCAGTAGCCTCGGTGGCGTTTAGGGGGGTTATGGAGCATTGTATTTGCGACGCAATAGGAATTAGGCGATTTTGCAATTTTTTGTGTGTGTTAGCCCACAGTTTTTAGGTGCAGGGGGTGCGGGTCAAATTTTCTTGATTTCTTCCATAGTAGCATCCGTTACGACTTGGAGAACGACTCCAGCAGCCCCGGCAGCGCTGTAGAGGGGTTTAAGAGCATTTTATTGGCGACGCAATAGGAATTAGATGATTTTGCCAGTTTTTCATGTGTGTTAGCCCACGGATTTTTTAGGTGCCAGGGGTGCGGGTCTAATTTTCTTAATTTCTTCCATAGTAGCGTCCGTAATGACCTGGAGAACGACTCCAGTAGCCCCGACGGTGCTATAGAGGGGTTTAGGAGCATTTTATTGGCGACGCAATCAGAATTATGCGATTTTGCCAGTTTTTCGTGTGTGTTAGCCCACTGAATTTTTAGGTGCCGGGGGTCTGGGTCGAATTTTCTTGATTTCTTCCATAGTAGCTTCCGTAACGACCTGGGGAACCACTCCAGTAGTCCTGGCGGTGAAATAGAGGGGTTTAGGAGCATTTTATTGGCGACGCAATAGGAATTAGGCGATTTTGCTAGTTTTTCGTATATGTTAGCCCACGGATTTTTTATGTGCCGGGGGTTCGGGTCAAATTTTCTTGGATTATTCCATAGTAGCGTCCGTAACGACCTGGGGACCGACTCCAGTAGCCCCGGCGGCGCTTTAGAGGGTTTAGCATCATTTTATTCGCGACGCAATAGGAATTAGACAATTTTGCCAGTTTTTTGTGTGTGTTAGCCCACGGATTTTTTAGGTGCCGGGGGTCCGGGTAAATTTTTCTTGGATTCTTCCATTGTAGCATCCGTAACAACCTGGGGAACGACTCCAGTAGCCCCGGCGGTGCTTTAGAGGGGTTTAGGAGCATTTTATTGGCGGCGCAAAATTAATTAAGCAATTTTGCCACTTTTTCGTGTGTGTTAGCCCATGGATATTTTAGGTGCCGGGGGTCCGGTCAAATTTTCTTGGATTCTTCAATAGTAGTGTCCGTAATGACATGGGGAACGACTCCAGTACCCCGGCGGTGCTATAGAGAGGTTTAGAAGCATTTTATTGGAGACGCAATAGGAATTAGGCAATTTTGCCAGTTTTTCGTGAGTGTTATCACACGGATTTTTTAGATGCCGGCGGTCCGGGTCGAATTTGCTTGGATTCTTTTAATAGTAGCGTCCGTAACGACCTTGGGAACACATCCAGTAGCCCCGGCGGCACTATAGAGGGGTTTAGGAGCATTATATTAGAGACGCAATAGGAATTAGGTGATTTTGCCAGTTTTTCGTGTGTGTTAGCCCAAGGATTTTTTATTTTCCAGGGGTCCGTGTCGAATTTTCTTTGATTCATCCATCGTAGCATCCATAATGACCTAGGGAACGACTCCAGTAGTCCCGGCGGTGCAATAGAGGGGTTTAGGAGCATTTTATTGGCGACGCAATAGGAATTAGGCGATTTTGCTAGTTTTTCGTATATGTTAGCCCACGGATTTTTTATGTGCCGGGGGTTCGGGTCAAAATTTCTTGGATTATTCCATAGTAGCGTCCGTAACGACCTGGGGACCGACTCCAGTAGCCACGGCGGTGCTATAGAGGGATTTAGGAGCATTTTATTGGCGATGCAATAGGAATTACCTAATTTTTCCAATTTTTCGTGTGTGTTAGCCCACGTATTTTTTAGGTGCCGCGGGTCCGAGTCGAATATTCTTGGATTCTTCCAGAGTAGCATCCACAACGACCTGGGGAACAACTCTAGTTGCCCCGGCGGCGCTTTAGAGGTGTTCAAGAGCATTTTATTGGCGACGCAATAGGAATTAGGCGATTTTGCATATTTTTTGTGTGTGTTAGCCCACGGTTTTTTTAGGTGCCGGGGGGTGCGGGTCAAATTTTCTTGATTTCTTCCATAGTAGTGTCCGTAACGACTTGGGGAACGACTCCAGTAGCCTCGGTGGCGTTTAGAGGGGTTATGGAGCATTTTATTTGCGACGCAATAGAAATTAGGCGATTTTGCAATTTTTTCGTGTGTGTTAGCCCACAGATTTCTTAGGTGCCGGGGGTCCGGGTAAAATTTTCTTGGATTCTTCTATTGTAGCGTCCGTAACAACCTGGGGAACGACTCCAGTAGCCCCGGCGGTGCTTTAGAGGGGTTTAGGAGCATTTTATTGGCGGCGCAAAATTAATTAAGCAATTTTTGTCACTTTTTCGTGTGTGTTAGCCCACGGATATTTTAGGTGCCGGGGGTTCGGTCAAATTTTCTTGGATTCTTCAATAGTAGTGTCCGTAACGACATGGGGAACGACTCCAGTAGCCCCGGCGGTGCTATAGAGAGGTTTAGAAGCATTTTATTGGAGACGCAATAGGAATTAGGCAATTTTGCCAGTTTTTCGTGTGTGTTATCCCACGGATTTTCTTGATGCCGGCGGTCTGGGTCGAATTTTCTTGGATTCTTTCATAGTAGAGTCCGTAACGACCTTGGAAACACATCCAGTAGCCCCGGCGGTGCTATAGAGGGGTTTAGGAGCATTATATTAGAGACGCAATAGGAATTAGGTGATTTTGCCAGTTTTTCGTGTGTGTTAGCCCAAGGATTTTTTATTTTCCAGGGGTCCGTGTCGAATTTTCTTTGATTCATCAATAGTAGCGTCCATAATGACCTAGGGAACGACTCCAGTAGCCCCAGCGGCACTATAAAGGGGTTTAGGAGCATTTTATTGGCAACACAATAGGAATTAGGCGATTTTGCCAATTTTTCGTGTGTGTTAGCCCACAGAATTTTTAGGTGCCGGGGGTTCGGGTCAAATTTTCTTGGATTATTCAATAGTTGCGTCCGTAATGACCTTGGGAATGACTCCAGTAGCCCCGGCGGCGATATAGAGGGGTTTAGAAGCATTTTATTGGCGACGCAATAGGAATTATGCAATTTTGCCAATTTTTCATGTGTGTTAGCGCAAAGATTTTTTAGGTGCCGGGGGTTCGGGTCCAATTTTCTTGGATTTTTCCATAGTAGCGTCCGTAACGACCTGGAAAACGACTCCAGTAGCCCCGACAGTGCTATAGAGGGGTTCATGAGCATTTTATTGGCGACGCAATAGGAATTAGGCGATTTTCCAGTTTTTCGTGTGTGTTAGTCTATGGATTTTTTAGGTGTTGGGCGTGCGGGTCGAATTTTCTTGGATTCTTTAATAGTAGCGTCCGTAACGACCTGGGGAATGACTCTAGTAGCCCTGGCGCCTCTTTAGAGGGGTTCTGGAGTATTTTATTGGTGACGCAATAGGAATCAGGCGATTTTGCCGGTTTTTCGTGTGTTAGCCCACGGATTTTTTAGGTGCTGGGGGTCCAGGTCAAATTTTCTTGGATTCTTCCATAGTAGCGTCCGTAATGAATTGGAGAACGACTCCAGTAGACCTGGTGGCTCTTTAGTGGGGTTTAGGAGCTTTTTATTGGCGACACAATAGGAATTAGGCGATTTTCCAGTTTTTCATGTGTGTTAGTCCACGGATTTATTGGGTGTTGCGGGTGCGGGATGAGTTTTCTTGGATTCTTCCATAGTAGCGTCCGTAACGAACTGGGGAACGACTCTAGTAGCCCTGGCGGCGCTATAGAGGGATTTAGGAGCATTTTATTGGCGACGCAATAGGAATTAGGCGATTTTGCTAGTTTTTTGTGTGTGTTAACCCACGGATTTTTTAGGTGTCGGGAGTTCGGGTCGAATTTTCTTGGATTCTTAAATAGTAGCGTCCGTAATGACCTAGGGAAAGACTCCAGTAGCCCCGGTGGTGCTATAGAGGGGTTTATGAGCATTTTATAGGCGATTTTGCCAATTTTTCGTGTGTGTTAGCCCACGGATTTTTTAGGTGCTGAGGGTCCAGGTCGTATTATCTTGATTTCTTCCATAGTAGCATCCGTAACGACCTGGAATTGATTCCAGTAGCCCCAGCGGCGCTTTAGAGGGGTTTAGGAGCATTTTATTTGAGACACAATAGGAATTAGGCGATTTTACAAGTTTTTCGTGTGTGTTAGCCCGGGGATTTTTTACGTGCCGGGGGTTCAGGTAAAATTTTCTTGTATTCTTCCATAGTAGCATCCATAACGACCTGGAAAACGACTTCAGTAGTCCCGGCGGTGCTTTAGAGGGGTTTAGGAGCATTTTAAGTGCGGTGCAATAGGAATTAAGCAATTTTGCCACTTTTTCGTGTGTGTTAGCCCACGGATATTTTAGGTGCCGGGGGTCCGGGTCAAATATTTTTGGATTATTCTATAGTAGCGTACGTAAGAACCTGGGGAACGACTCCAGTAGCCTCGGAGGTGCTATAGAGGGGTTTAAGAGCATTTTATTGGCGACGCAATAAAAATTAGGCAATTTTGCCAGTTTTTCGTGTGTGTTAGCCCACAGATTTTTTAGGTGCCGGGGGTCTAGGTCAAATTTTCTTGGATTCTTCCATAGTAGCGTCCGTAACGATCTAGGGAACGACTCTAGTAGCCCTGTCGGCTCTTTAGAGGGCTTTAGGAGCATTTTATTGGCGACACAATAGGAATTAGGCGATTTTCCAGTTTTTCGTATGTGTTAGTCCACGGATTTTTTAGGTGTTGGGGGTGTGGGTCGAATTTTCTTGGATTATTCCATAGTAGCATCCGTAACGACCTGGGGAACGACTCCAGTAGCCCTGGCGGCTCTTTAGAGGGGTTCTGGAGCATTTTATTGGCGACGCAATAGGAATTAGGCGATTTTCCAGTTTTTCGTGTGTGTTAGTCCACGGATTTTTTAGGTGTTGGGGGTGCGGGTCGAATTTTCTTGTATTCTTCCATAGTAGCGTCCGTAACGACCTGGGGAATGACTCCAGTAGCCCTGGCGCCTCTTTAGAGGGGTTCTGGAGTATTTTATTGGCGACGCAATAGGAATTAAGCGATTTTGCTAGTTTTTCGTGTGTGTTAGCCCACGGATGTTTTAGGTGCTGGGGTCCAGGTCAAATTTTCTTGGCTTCTTCCATAGTAGCGTCAGTAATGACCTGGGGAACGACTCCAGTAGCCCTGGCGGCTCTTTAGAGGGGTTTAGGAGCTTTTTATTGGCGACACAATAGGAATTAGGCGATTTTCCAGTTTTTCGTGTGTGTTAGTCTACGGATTTTTTGGGTGTTGCGGGTGCGGGATGAATTTTCTTGGATTCTTCCATAGTAGCATCCGTAACGAACTGGGGAACGACTCCAGTAGCCCTGGCATCTCTTTAGAGGGGTTCTGGAGCATTTTATTGGCGACGCAATGTGAATTAGGCAATTTTGCCAATTTTTCGTGTGTGTTAGCCCACGGATTTTTTAGGTGCTGGGGGTCCGGGTCGAATTTTCTTGGATTCTTCCATAATAGCGTCCGTAACGACCTGGGGAATGACTCTAGTAGCCCCGGCGGCGCTATAGAGGGGTTTAGGAGCATTTTATTGGCGACGCAATAGGAATTCCACAGATTTTTTAGGTGCCGGGGTTTTGGGTCAAATTTTCTAGGATTCTTCCATAGTAGCGTCCGTAACGACCTGGGGAACAACTCTAGTAGCCCCGGCGGCGCTTTAGAGGGGTTCAGGAGCATTTTATTGGCAACGCAATATGAATTAGGCGATTTTGCCAGTTTTTTGTGTGTGTTAGCCAACGAATTTTTTAGGTGCCGGGGGTGCGGGTTGAATTTTCTTGATTTCTTCCACAATAGCATCCGTAACGACCTCGGGAATGACTCCAGTAGCCCCGGCAGTGCTTTAGAGGGGTTCAGGAGCATTTTATTGGCGACGCAATAGGAATTAGGCGATTTTGCAAGTTTTTTGTGTGTGTTAGCCAACGGACTTTTTGGGTGCCGGGAGTGCGGTTTGAATTTTCTTGATTTCTTCCATAGTAGCATCCGTAACGACCTGGGGAATGACTCCAGTAGCCCCGGCGGCACTTTAGAGGAATTTAGGAGCATTTTATTTGAGACGCAATAGGAATTAGGCGATTTTGCCAGTTTTTCGTGTTTGTTAGCCCAGAGATGTTTTAAGTGCCAGGGGTGTGTGTCTAAATTTCTTGGATTCTTCCATTTGTAGCGTCCGTAACGACCTGGGGAATGACTCCAATAGCCCCGACGGCGCTATAGAGGGGTTTAGGAGCATTTTATTGGCGGCGCAATAGGAATTAGGCCATTTTGCCAATTTTTCGTGTGAGTTAGCCTACGGATATTTTAGGTGCCGGGGGTCCGGGTCAAAATTTCTTGGATTCTTCCATACTAGCGTCCATAACAACCTGGGGAACGAATCCATTAGCCCCGGCGGCTCTTTAGAGGGGTTTAGGAGCATTTTATTGGCGACGCAATAAAAATTAGGCAATTTTGCCAGTTTTTCGTGTGTGTTAGCCCACGGATTTTTTAGGTGCAGGGGGTTCGGGTCAAATTTTCTTTGATTCTTACATAGTAGCGTCCGTAACGACCTGGGGAACGACTCTAGTAGCACCTGTGGCGCTTTAGAGGGGTTTAGGAGCATTTTATTGGCGATGCATTAGGAATTAGGCGATTTTGCCAGTTTTTCGTGTGTGTTAGCCCACAGATATATTAGGTGCCGGGGTTCCGGGTCAAAATTTCTTGGATTCTTCCATAGTAGCATACGTAACGACCTGGGGAATTACTCCAGTAGCCCTGGCGGCTCTTTAGAGCAGTTTAGGAGCATTTTATTGGCGACGCAATAGGAATTCAGCGATTTTGTAAGTTTTTCGCGTGTGTTAGTCCACGGATTTTTTAGCTGTTGGGGGTGCGGGTCGAATTTTCTTAGATTCTTCCATAGTAGCTTCCGTAACGACCTGGGAATGACTCCAGTAGCCCTGGCGGCTCTTTAGAGGGGTTCTGGAGCATTTTATTGGCGACACAATATCAATTAGGCGATTTTGCCAGTGTTTCGTGTGTGTTAGCCCATGGATTTTTTAGGTGCTGGGGGTAATGGTCAAATTTTCTTGGATTCTTCCATAGTAGCGTCCGTAACGACCTGGGGAACAACTCCAGTAGCCCCGACGGCGCTATAGAGGGGTTTAGGAGCATTTTATTGGCGATACAATAGGAATTAGGTGATTTTGCCTGTTTTTCGTGTGTGTTAACCCATGGAGTTTTTAGGTGCCGGGGGTTCGGGTTAAATTTTCTTAGATTCTTCCATAGTAGCATCCGTAACGACCTGGGGAACGACTCCAGTAGCCCCGGCAGCGCTTTAGAGGGGTTTAGGAGCATTTTATTGACAACGCAATACGAATTAGGAGATTTTGCATGTTTTTTGTGTGTGTTAGCCAATGAATATTTTAGGTGCCGGGGGTGCGGGTTGACTTTTCTTGATTTCTTCCATAATAGCATCCGTAACGACCTGGGGAATGACTCCAGTAGCCCCGGCGGCGCTTTAGAGGGGTTTAGAAGCATTTTATTAGCGACGCAATAGGAATTAGGCGATTTTGCAAGTTTTTCATGTGTGTTAGCCCACGAATATTTTAGGTGCCGGGGGTCCGGATCGAATTTTCTTGGATTCTTCCAGAGTAGCATCTGTAACGACCTGGGGAACGACTCTAGTGGCCCCGGTGCGCTATAGAGGGGTATAGGAGCATTCTATTGGAAACGCAATAGGAATTAGGCGATTTTGCCAGTTTTCGTGTGTGTTAGCCCACAGATTTTTTAGATACCGGGGGTTCAGGTCAATTTTTCTTGGATTCTTCAATAGTAGCATCCGTAATGACCTAGGGAACAACTCCAGTAGCTCCGGTGGCGCTCTAGAGGGGTTCAGGAGCATTTTATTTGCGACGCAATACAAATTAGGCGATTTTGCCAGTTTTTCGTGTGTGTTAACCCACAGATTTTTTAGATACCGGGGGTTCAGGTCAATTTTTCTTGGATTCTTCAATAGTAGCATCCGTAATGACCTAGGGAACGACTCCAGTAGCTCCGGCGGCGCTCTAGAGGGGTTCAGGAGCATTTTATTGGCGACGCAATATGAATTAGGCGATTTTGCAAGTTTTTCGTGTGTGTTAGCCCACGGATTTTGTAGGTGCCGGGGGGTCGTGTCGAAATTTCTTGGATTCTTCCATTGTACCATCCGTAACGAGCTGGGGAACGACTCTAGTAGCCCCGGCGGCGCTATAGAGGGGTTTAGGAGCATTTTATTGGCGTCGCAATAGAAGTTAGGCAATTTTGCCACTTTTTCGTGTGTGTTAGCCCACAGATATTTTAGGTGGCGTGGATCCGTGTTGAATTTTTTTTGATTCTTCCATAGTAGCGTCCGTAATGACCTGGGGAAAGACTCTAGTAGCCTCGGTGGTGCTATAGAGGGGTTTAAGAGTATTTTATTGGCGACGCAATAGGAATTAGGCGATTTTGCCAGTTTTTTGTGTGTGTTAGCCAACGGATTTTTTAGGTGTTGGGGGTGCGGGTTGAATTTTCTTTATTTCTTCCATAGTAGCATCCGTAACGACCTGGGGAATGACTCCAGTAGCCCCGACGGCGCTTTAGAGTGATTTAGGAGCATTTTATTGGCGGCGCAATAGGAATTAGGCAATTTTGCCACTTTTTCGTGTGAGTTAGCCAACAGAAATTTTAGGTGCCGAGGGTCCGGATCAAACTTTCTTGGATTCTTCCATATTAGCGTCCGTAACAACCTGGAGAACGACTCCAATAGCCAAGGCTGCGCTTTAGAGGGGATTAGGAGCATTTTATTGGCGACGCAATAAGAATTAAGCGATTTTGCCAGTTTTTTTCATGTGTGTTAGCCCACAGATTTTTTAAGTGCCGGGGGTCCGGGTCAAAATTTCTTGGATTCTTACATATTAGCATCCGTAACGACCTAGGGAATGACTCCAGTAGCCCCGGTGGCGCTTTACAGGGGTTTAGGAACATTTTATTGGCGAGCAATAGGAATTAGGCGATTTTGCCTGTTTTTCGTATGTGTTAGCCCACGAATTTTTTAGGTGCCAGGGGTCCAGGTCAAATTTTCTTGGATTCTTCAATAGTAACGTTCGTAACGACCTGGGAATGACTCTAGTAGCCCTGGCGGCGCTATAGAGGGGTTTAGGAGCATTTCATTGGCGGCGCAATAGGAATTAGGCAATTTTGCCACTTTTTCGTGTGTGTTAGCCCACAGATATTTTAGGTGCCGGGGGTCTGGGTCGAATTTTCTTGGATTCTTCCATAGTAGCATCCGTAACGACCTGGGAAACGACTCTAGTAGCCCCGACGGCGCTATAGAGGGGTTTAGGAGCATTTTATTGGAGACGCAATAGGAATTAGGCGATTTTGCCAGTTTTTCGTGTGTGTTAGCCCATGGATTTTTTACGTGCTGGGGGGCTGTGTCTAAATTTCTTGGATTCTTTCATTTGTAGCGTACGTAAAGACCTGGGGAACGGCTCTAGTAGCCCCGGCGGCGCTTTAGAGGGGTCTAAGAGCATTTTATTGGCGACACAATAGGAATTAGGCAATTTTGCCACTTTTTCGTGTGAGAGCCCACGGATATTTTAGGTGCCGGGGGTCCGGGTCAAATGTTCTTGGATTCTTCGATCGTAGCGTCAGTAACGACCTGGGGAATGACTCCAGTAGCCCTCGCGGCTCTTTAGGGGGTTTACAAGCATTTTATTGGCGACGCAATAGGTATTAGGCGATTTTGCTAGTTTTTTGTGTGTGTTAACCCACAATTTTTTTAGGTGTCGGAGGTTCGGGTCAAATTTTCTTAGATTCTTAAATAGTAGCGTCCGTAATGACCTAGGGAAAGACTCCAGTAGCCCCGGCGGTGCTTTAGAGGGGTTTAGGAGCATTTTATTGGCGACGCAATAGGAATTAGGCAATTTTGCCAATTATTTTTGTGTGTTAGCCCACAGATTTTTTAGGTGCCGGGGGTCCGGGTCAAAGTTTCTTGGATTCTTCCATAGTAGCGGCCGTAACGACCTGGGGACCGACTCCAGTAGCCCCGGCGGCGCTTTAGAGGGGTTTAGGATCATTTTATTAGCGACGCAATAGGAATTAGACAATTTTGCCAGTTTTTCGTGTGTGTTAGCCCACGGATTTTTTAGGTGCCGGGGGTCCGAGTCGAATTTTCTTGGATTCTTCCAGAGTAGCGTCTGTAACGACCTGGGGAACGACTCTAGTGGCCCCGGCGGCACTATAGAAGGGTTTAGGAGCATTTTATTTGTTACGCAATACAAATTAGGCGATTTTGCCAGTTTTTCGTGTGTGTTAACTGACGGATTTTTTAGGTGTCGGGTGTTCGGGTAAACTTTTCTTGGATTCTTCAATAGAAGTGTCTGTAACGACCTGCGTAACGACTACAGTAGCCCTGGCGGCGCTTTAGAGGGGCTTAGGAGCATTTTATTGGCGACGCATTAGGAATTAGGCGATTTTGCCAATTTTTCGTCTGTGTTAGCCCATGGATTTTTTAGGTGCCGGGGGTCCGGGTTGAATTTTCTTGGATTCTTCTATAGTAGCGTCAATAACGACCAGGGGACCGACACTAGTAGCCCGGCGGCGCTATAGAGGGGTTTAGGTGCATTTTATTGGTGGCACAATAGGAATTAGGCAATTTTGCCACTTTTTCGTGTGTGTTAGCCCACAGATATTTTAGGTACCGGGGGTCCGGGTCGAATTTTCTTGGATTTTTCCATATTAGCGTCCATAACGACCTGGGGAACGACTCCAGTAGACCCGGCAGAGCTTTAGAGGGGTTATGAGCATTTTATTGGCGACGCAATAGGAATTAGGCGATTTTGCAAGTTTTTCGTGTGTGTTAGCCCACGGATTTTTTAGGTGTCTGGGGTGCGGGTTTAATTTTCTTGATTTCTTCCATAGTAGCATCTGTAACGACCTGGGGAACGACTCCAGTAGCCCCGGCGGCGCTATAGAGGGGTTTAGGAGTATTTTATTAGCTGCGCAATAGGAATTAGGCAATTTTGCCACTTTTTCGTGTGTGTTAGCCCACAAATATTTTAGGTGCCGAGGGTCCGGGTTGAATTTTCTTGGTTTCTTCCCTTATAATGCCCGTTACGACCTAAGGAACGACTCCAGTAGCCCCGGCAGTGCTTTAGAGAAGTTTAGGATCATTTTATTAGAGACGCAATAGGAATTAGGCAATTTTGCCAGTTTTCCGTGTGTGTTAGCCCACAGATTTTTTACGTGCCAGGGGTTCGTGTCGAATTTTCTTGGATTTTTCAATAGTAGCGTCCGTAATGACATGTGGAACGACTCCAGTAGCCCCAGCGGTGCTATAGAGGGGTTTAGGAGCGTTTTATTGGCGGCGCAATAGAAATTAGGCAATTTTCCACTTTTTCTTGTGTGTTAGCCCACGGATATTTTAGGTGCCGTGGGTCTGGGTCGAATTTTCTTGAATTCTTCCATAATAGCGTCCGTAACGATCTGGGAACGACTCCAGTAGCCCCGCGATGCAATAGAGAGGTTTAGGAGCATTTTATTGGCGGCGCAATAGGAATTAGGCGATTTTGCAAGTTTTTCATGTGTGTTAGCCCAGGGATTTTTTATGTGCCGGGGGTTCGGGTCAAATTTTCTTGTATTCTTCCATAGTAGCGTCCATAACGACCTGGAAAACGACTCCAGTAGCCCCGGCGGAGCAATAGAGAGGTTTAGGAGCATTTTATTAGCGGTGCAATAGGAATTAAGCAATTTTGCCACTTTTTCGTGTGTGTTAGCCCACGGATATTTTAGGTGCCGGGGGTCCGGGTCAAATATTTTTGGATTATTCTATAGTAGCGTACATAACGACCTGGGGAACGACTCCAGTAGCCTCGGAGGTGCTATAGAGGGGTTTAAGAGCATTTTATTGGCGACGCAATAAAAATTAGGTGATTTTGCCAGTTTTTCGTGTGTGTTAGCCCACAAATTGTTTAGGTGTCGGGGTACAGGTCGAATTTTCTTGATTTATTCCATGGTAGCGTCTGTAACGACCTGGGGAACGACTCTAGTAGCCCCGGAGGTGCTATAGAGGGGTTTTAAGAGCATTTTATTGGCGACGCAATAGGAATTAGTGGTTTTGCTAGTTTTTCGTGTGTGTTAGCCAATAGATTTTTTAGGTGCCGGGGGTCCGGGTCAAATTTTCTTGGATTTTCCATAGTAGCGTCTGTAACGACCTGGGGAACGACTACAGTAGCCCTGGCGGCGCTTTAGAGGGGCTTAGGAGCATTTTATTGGCGACGCAGTAGGAATTAGGCGATTTTGCCAATTTTTCGTGTGTGTTAGCCCACGGATTTTTTAGGTTCCGGGGTCTGGGTCAAACTTTCTTGAATTCTTCCATAGTAGCGTACGTAACGACCTGGGGACCGACTCCAGTAACCCCGGCGGTGTTATAGAGGGGTTTAGGAGCATTTTATTGGCAACGCAATGAGAATTATGCGATTTTGCAAGTTTTTCGTGTGTGTTAACTCTCGGATTTTTTAGGTGCCGGGGGTTTGGGTCAAATTTTCTTGGTTTCTTCCATAGTAGTGTCCGTAACGACCTAGGGAACGACTCCAGTAGCCCCGACGACGCTTTAGAGGGGTTCAGGATCATTTTATTGGAGATGCAATAGGAATTAGGCGATTTTGCCAGTTTTTCGTGTGTGTTAGTCCACGAATTTTTTAGGTGCCGGGGGTCCGAGTCACATTTTCTTAGATTCTTCCATAGTAGCGTCCGTAACGACCTTGGGAATGACTCCAGTAGCCCCGACGACGCTTTAGAGGGGTTCAGGATCATTTTATTGGAGACGCAATAGGAATTAGGCAATTTTGCCAGTTTTTCGTGTGTGTTAGTCCACAGATTTTTTAGGTGCCGGGGATCCGGTTCATATTTTCTTGGATTTTTCCATAGTAGCGTCCGTAACGACCTGAGGAACGACTCCAGTAGCCCTAACGGGGCTTTAGAGGGGTTCAGGAGCATTTTATTGGCGACGTAATAGGAATTAGGCGATTTTGCCAATTTTTCGTGTGTGTTAGCCCACGGATTTTTTAGGTGCCGGGGGTCCGGGTCGAATTTTCTTAGATTCTTCCATAGTGCGGGTCGACTTTTCTTGATTTCTTTCATAGTAGCATCCGTAACGACCTGGGGAACAACTCTGGTAGCCCCGACGGTGCTATAGAGGGGTTTAGCAGCATTTTATTGGCGATGCAATTGGAATTAGGACATTTTGACAGTTTTTCATGTGTGTTAGCCCATGTATTTTTTAGGTGCCGGGGGTCCGGGTCGAATTTTCTTGGATTATTGAATAGTAGCGTCCGTAACGACCTGGGGAGCGACTCTAGTAGCCCCGGCGGAGCTTTAGAGGGGTATAGGAGCATTTTATTGGAGACGCAATAGGAATTAGGTGATTTTGCCAGTTTTTCGTGTGTGTCAGCCCACGGATTTTTTATGTGTTGGGGGTCCGGGTTGCATTTTCTTGGATTCTTCCATAATAGCGTCCGTAACGACCTGGGGAGCGACTCCTGTAGCCCCGGCGGCGCTATAGAGGGATTTAGGAGCAGTTTATTGGCGACGCAATAGGTATTAGGCGATTTTGCTAGTTTTTTGTGTGTGTTAACCCACAAATTTTTTAGGTGTCGGAGGTTCGGGTCAAATTTTCTTGGATTCTTAAATAGTAGCGTCCGTAATGACCTAGGGAAAGACTCTAGTAGCGCCGGCGGTGCTATAGAGGGGTTTATGAGCATTTTATTGGCGACGCAATCGGAATTAGGCGATTTTACCAGTTTTTCCTGTGTGTTAGCCCACAGAATTTTTAGGTATCGGGGGTCCGGGTTGAATTTTCTTGATTTCTTCCATAGTAGCGTCCGTTACGACCTGGAGAACGACTCCAGCAGCCCCGGCGGCGCTATAGAAGGGTTTAAGAGCATTTTATTAGCGACGCAATAGGAATTAGGCGATTTTGCCAGTTTTTCGTGTGTGTTAGCCTACGGATTTTTTAGGTGCTAGGGGTGCGGGTCGAATTTTCTTGATTTCTTCCATAGTAGTATCCGTAACGACCTGTAGAATGACTCCAGTAGCACCAACAGTACTATAGAGGGGTTTAGGAGCATTTTATTGGCGACGCAATCGGAACTATGCGGTTTTGCCAGTTTTTCATGTGTGTTAGCCCATTGAATTTTTACGTGCCAGGGGTCTGGGTCGAAATTTCTTGATTTCTTCCATAGTAGCTTCCGTAACGACCTGGGGAACGACTCCAGTAGCCCCAGTGGTGCAAAAGAGGGGTTTAGGAGCATTTTATTGGCGACGCAATAGAAATTAGGGATTTTGCAAGTTTTTCGTGTGTGTTAGCCCACAGATTTTTTATGTGCTGGGGATCCGGGTCGAAATTTCTTGGATTTTTCCATAGTAGCGTCCGTAACGACCCCAGGAATGACTCCAGTAGCCCCGGCGGTGCTATAGAGGGAGTTAGGAGCATTTTATTGGCGACACAATAGGAATAACCCGATTTTGCCAGTTTTTCGTGTGTGTTAACCCACGGATTTTTTAGGTGCCGGGGGTTCGGGTAAAATTTTCTTGGATTCTTCCATAATATCGTCTGTAACGACCTGGGGAATGACTTTAGTAGCCCTGGCGGCGCTTTAGAGAGGTTCAAGAGCATTTTATTGGCGACGCAATAGGAATTAGGCGATTTTGCCTGTTTTTCGTGTGTTAACCCACGGATTTTGCACGTGTTTTGTGTGTGTTAGCCCACAGTTTTTTAGGTGCCGGGGGTGCGGGTCAAATTTTCTTGATTTATTCCATAGTAGCGTCCGTAATGACCTGGGGAACGACTCCAGTAGCCCCGGCGGCGCTTTAGAGGGGTTATGGAGCATTTTATTTGCGACGCAATAGGAATTAGGCGATTTTGCAATTTTTTCGTGTGTGTTAGCCCACGGATTTTTTAGGTGCCGGGGGTCCGGGTCAAATTTTCTTGGATTCTTCCATTGTAGCATTCGTAACAACCTAGGGAACGACTCCAGTAGCCCCGGCGGTGCTTTAGAGGGGTTTAGGAGCATTTTATTGGCAGCGCAAAATTAATTAAGCAATTTTGCCACTCTTTCGTGTGTGTTAGCCCACGGATATTTTAGGTGCCGTGGTTCCGGTCAAATTTTCTTGGATTCTTCAATAGTAGCGTCCGTAACGACCTGGGGAACGACTCCAGTAGCTCCGGCGGTGCTATAGAGAGGTTTAGAAGCATTTTATTGGCAACACAATAGGAATTAGGCGAATTTGCCAGTTTTTCGTGTGTGTTAGCCCACAAATTTTTTAGGTGCTGGGGGTATGGGTCAAATTTTCTTGGATTCTTCCATAGTAGCGTCCGTAACGACCTGGGGAATAACTCTAGTAGCCCCGGCGGCGCTATAGAGGGGTTTAGGAGCATTGTATTGGCGACGCAATAGGAATTAGGCGATTTTGCCTGTTTTTCGTGTGTGTTAACCCACGGATTTTTTAGGTGCCGGGGGGCCGTGTTGAAATTTCTTGGAATCTTCCGTTGTAGCATCCGTAACGACTTGGGGAACGACTCCAGTAGCCCCAACGGCGCTATAGAGGGGTTTAGGAGCATTTTATTGGCGGCGCAATAGGAATTACACAATTATGCCAGTTTTTCGTGTGTGTTAGCCCACGGATATTTTAGGTGCCGGGGGTCCGTGTTGAATTTTCTTGGATTCTTCCATAGTAGCGTCTGTAACGACCTGGGGATAGACTCTAGTAGCCCCGGTGGCGCTATAGAGGGGTTTAGGAGCATTTTATTGGCGACGTAATAGGAATTAGGGGATTTTGCCAGTTTTTCGTGTGTGTTAGCCCATAGAATATTTAGGTGTCAGGGGTACGGGTCGAATTTTCTTGATTTCGTTCATTGTTGCATCCATAACGACTTGGGGAACGACTCCAGTAGCCCCGCTGGTGCAATAGAGGGGTTTAGGAGCATTTTATTGGAGACGCAATAGGAATTAGGCAATTTTGCCAGTTTTTCATGTGTGTTAACCCACAGATTTTTTAGGTGCCGGGGGTTCGGGTCCAATTTTCTTGGATTCTTCCATAGTAGCGTCCGTAACGACCTGGAGAATGACTCCAGTAGCCCCGACAGTGATATAGAGGGGTTCAGGAGCATTTTATTGGCGACGCGATAGGAATTAAGCGATTTTGCAAGTTTTTCGTGTGTATTAGTCCACGGATTTTTTAGGTGTCGGGGGTTCGGGTCGAATTTTCTTGGATTCTTACATAGTAGCGTCTATTACAATATGGGGAACGACTCCAGTAGCTCCGGCGGCACTTTAGAGGTATTTAGGAGCATTTTATTGGCGGCGCAATAGGAATTAGGTGATTTTGCCAGTTTTACGTGTGTGTTAGCCCACGGATTTTGTAGGTGTCGGGGGTCCGGGTCAAATTTTCTTAGATTCTTCCATATTAGCGTCCGTAACGACCTGGGGAATGACTCCAGTAGCCCGGAGGCGCTATATAGGGATTTATGAGCATTTTATTGGCGACGCAATAGGAATTAGGCGATTTTGCTAGTTTTTTGTGTGTGTTAACCCACAATTTTTTTAGGTGTCGGAGGTTCGGGTCAAATTTTCTTAGATTCTTAAATAGTAGCGTCCGTAATGACCTAGGGTAAGACTCCAGTAGCCTCGGCGGTGCTATAGAGGGGTTTATGAGCATTTTATTGGCGACACAATAGGAATTAGGCGATTTTGCCAGTTTTTCGTGTATGTTAGCCCACGGATTTTTTAGGTACCTGGGGTGCGGGTCGACTTTTCTTGATTTCTTCCATAGTAGCATCCGTAACGACCTGGGGAACAACTCTGGTAGCCCCGACGGTGCTATAGAGGGGTTTAGCAGCATTTTATTGGCGATGCAATAGGAATTAGGAGATTTTGCTAGTTTTTTATGTGTGTTAGCCAATGGATTTTTTAGGTGCCGGGGGTCCGGGTCAAATTTTCTTAGATTCTTCCATAGTAGCATCCCTAACGAACTGGGGAACGACTCTAGTAGCCCCGGCGACGCTTTAGAGGGGTATAGGAGCATTTTATTGGAGACGCAATAGGAATTAGGTGATTTTGCCAGTTTTTCGTGTGTGTTAGCCCACGGATTTTTTATGTGTCGGGGGTCCGGGTCGTATTTTCTTGGATTCTTCCATAGTAGCGTCCGTAATGACCTGGGGAGCGACTCCAGTAGCCCCGGCGGCGCTATAGAGGGATTTAGGAGCATTTTATTGGCGACGCAATAGGAATTAGGCGATTTTGCTAGTTTTTTTGTGTGTGTTAACCGACGGATATTTTAGGTGTCGGGGGTTCGGGTCAAATTTTCTTGGATTCTTAAATAGTAGCGTCCGTAATGACCTAGAGAAAGACTCCAGTAGCCCCGGTGGTGCTATAGAGGGGTTTATGAGCATTTTATTGGTGACGCAATCGGAATTAGGCGATTTTGCCAGTTTTTCGTGTGTGTTAACCCACTGAATTTTTAGGTATCGGGGGTCCGGGTTGAATTTTCTTGATTTCTTCCATAGTAGCATCCGTTACGACCTGGAGAACGACTCCAGCAGCCCCGGCGGCGCTGTAGAGGGGTTTAAGAGCATTTTATTAGCGACGCAATAGGAATTAGGCGATTTTGCCAGTTTTTCGTGTGTGTTAGCCCACAGATTTTTTAGGTGCTAGGGCTGCGGGTCGAATTTTCTTGATTTCTTCCATAGTAGCGTCCGTAATGACCTGGAGAACGACTCCAGTAGCCCCGACAATGCTATAGAGGGGTTTAGGAGCATTTTATTAGCGACGCAATTGGAACTATGCGGTTTGCCAGTTTTTCGTGTGTGTTAGCCCACTGAATTTTTAGGTGCCGGGGGTCTGGGTCGAAATTTCTTGATTTCTTCCATAGTAGCTTCCGTAATGACCTGGGGAACGACTCCAGTAGCCCCGGCAGTGCAATAGAGGGGTTTAGGAGCATTTTATTGGCGACGCAATAGAAATTAGGCAATTTTGCAAGTTTTTCGTGTGTGTTAGCCCACGGATTTTTCATGTGCCGTGGATCCGGGTCGAAATTTCTTGGATTCTTCCATAGTAGCGTCCGTAACGACCTGGAGAACGACTCCAGTAGCCCTGGCGGCTCTTTAGAGGGGTTCTAGAGCATTTTATTGGCGACGCAATAGTAATTAGGCAATTTTGCCAGTTTTTCGTGTGTGTTAAGCCCACGGATATTTTAGCTGCCGGGGGTCTGGGTCGAATTTTCTTGGATTCTTCCATAGTAGCGTCCGTAACGACCTGTGGAAAGACTCCAGTAGCCCCGGCGGCGCTTTAGAGGGGTTCAGGAGCATTTTATTGGCGACACAATAGGAATTAGGCAATTTTGCCAGTTTTTTGTGTGTGTTAGCCCACGGATTTTTTAGGTGCCAGGGGTCGAGGTCGAATTTTCTTGGATTCTTCAGAGTAGCGTCCGTAACGACCTGGGGAATGACTCCAGTGGCCCCGGCGGCGCTATAGAGGGGTTTAGGAGCATTTTATTGGCGGCGCAATAGGAATTAGGCAATTTTGCCACTTTTTCGTGTGTGTTAGCCCACAGATATTTTAGGTGCCGGGGGTCTGGGTCGAATTTTATTGGATTCTTCCATAGTAGCGTCCGTAACGACCTGGGAAACGACTCTAGTAGCCCCGACGGCGCTATAGAGGGGGTTAGGAGCATTTTATTGGAGACGCAATAGGAATTAGGCGATTTTGCCAGTTTTTCGTGTGTGTTAGCCCATGGATTTTTTACGTGCTGGGGGGCCGTGTCTAAATTTCTTGGATTCTTTCATTTGTAGCGTACGTAACGACCTGGGGAACGGCTCGAGTAGCCCCGGCGGCGCTTTAGAGGGGTCTAAAAGCATTTTATTGGCGGCACAATAGGAATTAGGCGATTTTGCCACTTTTTTGTGTGAGTTAGCCCACGGATATTTTAGGTGCCGGGGGTCCGGGTCAAACGTTCTTGGATTCTTCGATCGTAGCATCCGTAACGACCTGGGGAACGACTCCAGTAGCCCCGGCGGCGCTTTAGAGGGGTTTAGGAGCATTTTATTGGCGACGCAATAGGAATTAGGCGATTTTGCCAGTTTTTCGTGTGTGTTAGCCCACGGATATTTTAGGTGATGGGGGTCCGGGTCAAATTTTCTTTGATTCTTCCATAGTAGCGGCCGTAACGACCTGGGGACCGACTCCAGTAGCCCCGGCGGCGCTTTAGACGGGTTTAGGATCATTTTATTAGCTACGCAATAGGAATTAGACAATTTGGCAGTTTTTCGTGTGTGTTAGCCCACAGATTTTTTAGGTGCCGGGGGTCCGAGTCGAATTTTCTTAGATTCTTCCATAGTAGCGTCCGTAACGACCTGGGGAACGACTATAGTGGCCCCGGCGGTGCTATAGAGGGGTTTAGGAGCATTTTATTTGCTACGCAATACAAATTAGGCGATTTTGCCAGTTTTTCGTGTGTGTTAACTGACGGATTTTTTAGGTGCCGGGGGTTCGGGTAAACTTTTCTTGGATTCTTCAATAGAAGTGTCTGTAATGACCTGCGTAACGACTACAGTAGCCCTGGCGGCGTTTTAGAGGGGCTTAGGAGCATTTTATTGGCGACGCATTAGGAATTAGGCGATTTTGCCAATTTTTCGTCTGTGTTAGCCCATGGATTTTTTAGGTGCCGGGGGTCTGGATCGAATTTTCTTGGATTCTTCCATAGTAGCGTCAATAACGACCAGGGGACAGACTCTAGTAGCCCCGGCGGCGCTATAGAGGGGTTTAGGTGCATTTTATTGGTGGCACAATAGGAATTAGGCAATTTTGCCACTTTTTCGTGTGTGTTAGCCCACAGATATTTTAGGCACCGGGGGTCCGGGTCGAATTTTCTTGGATTCTTCCATATTAGCGTCCATAACGACCTGGGGAACGACTCCAGTAGACCCAGCAGAGCTTTAGAGGGGTTTATGAGCATTTTATTGGCGACGCAATAGGAATTAGGCGATTTTGCAAGTTTTTCATGTGTGTTAGCCCACGGATTTTTTAGGTGCCTGGGGTGCGGGTCGAATTTTCTTGATTTCTTCCATAGTAGCATCTGTAACGACCTGGGGAACGACTCCAGTAGCCCCGGCGGCGCTATAGAGGGGTTTAGGAGTATTTTATTAACGGCGCAATAGGAATTAGGCAATTTTGCCACTTTTTCGTGTGTGTTAGCCCACAAATATTTTAGGTGCCGGGGGTCCGGGTTGAATTTTCTTGGTTTCTTCCCTTATAGTGCCCGTTACGACCTAAGGAACGACTCCAGTAGCCCCGGCGGTGCTTTAGAGAAGTTTAGGATCATTTTATTAGAGACGCAATAGGAATTAAGCAATTTTGCCAGTTTTCCGTGTGTGTTAGCCCACAGATTTTTTACATGCCAGGGGTTCGTGTCGAATTTTCTTGGATTTTTCAATAGTAGCGTCCGTAACGACAAGTGGAACGACTCCAGTAGCCCCAGCGGTGCTATAGAGGGGTTTAGGAGCATTTTATTGGCGGGCAATAGAAATTAGGCAATTTTTCCACTTTTTCTTGTGTGTTAGCCCACGGATATTTTAGGTGCCGTGGGTCCGGGTCGAATTTTCTTGAATTCTTCCATAATAGCGTCCGTAACGATCTGGGGAACGACTCCAGTAGCCCCGCGATGCAATAGAGAGGTTTAGGAGCATTTTATTGGCGGCACAATAGGAATTAGGCGATTTTGCAAGTTTTTCGTGTGTGTTAGCCCAGGGATTTTTTATGTGCCGGGGGTTCGGATCAAATTTTCTTGTATTCTTCCATAGTAGTGTCCATAACGACCTGGAAAACAACTCCAGTAGTCTCGGCAGTGCTTTAGAGGGGTTTAGGAGCATTTTATTGGCGGTGCAATAGGAATTAAGCAATTTTGCCACTTTTTCGTGTGTGTTAGCCCACGGATATTTTAGGTGCCGGGGGTACGGGTCAAATGTTTTTGGATTATTCTATAATAGCGTATGTAACGACCTGGGGAACGACTCCAGTAGCCTCGGAGGTGCTATAGAGGGGTTTTAAGAGCATTTTATTGGCGACGCAATAAAAATTAGGCGATTTTGCCAGTTTTTCGTGTGTGTTAGCCCATAGATTTTTTAGGTGCCGGGGGTCCGGGTCAAATTTTCTTGGATTTTCCATAGTAGCGTCTGTAATGACCTGGGGAACGACTACAGTAGCCCTGGCGGCGCTTTAGAGGGGCTTAGGAGCATTTTATTGGCGACGTAGTACGAATTAGGCGATTTTGCCAATTTTTCGTGTGTGTTAGCCCACGGATTTTTTAGGTTCCGGGGGTCTGGGTCAAACTTTCTTGAATTCTTCCATAGTAGCGTACGTAACGACCTGGGGACCGACTCTAGTAACCCCGGCGGCGTTATAGAGGGGTTTAGGAGCATTTTATTGGCAACGCAATGAGAATTATGCGATTTTGCCAGTTTTTCGTGTGTGTTAACTCTCGGATTTTTTAGGTGCCGGGGGTTTGGGTCAAATTTTCTTGGATTCTTCCATAGTAGCGTCCGTAACGACCTAGGGAACGACTCCAGTAGCCCCGGCGGCGCTTTAGAGGGGTTCAGGAGTATTTTATTGGCGACGCAGTAGGAATTAGGCGATTTTGCCAGTTTTCGTGTGTGTTAGCCCACGGATTTTTTAGGTGCCGGGGATCCGGGTCGAAATTTCTTGGATTTTTCCATAGTAGCGTCCGTAACGACCTGTGGAACGACTCCAGTAGCCCCGGCGGTGCTTTAGAGGGGTATAGGAGCATTCTATTGGAGACGCAATAGGAATTAGGCGATTTTGCCAGTTTTTCGTGTGTGTTAAACCACGGATTTTTTAGGTGCCGGGGGTCCAGGTCGAATTTTTCTTAAATTCTTCCATAGTAGTGTTCGTAACGACCTGGGGAACGACTCCAATAACCCGGCGGTGCTATAGAGGGATTTAGGAGCATTTTATTGGCGATGCAATAGGAATTAGGCGATTTTGCCAGTTTTTCGTGTGTGTTAACCCACGGATTTTTTAGGTGCTGTGGGTTCGGTACAAATTTTCTTGGATTCTTCCATAGTATCGTCTGTAATGACCTAAGGAAAGACTCCAGTAGCCTCGGCGGTGCTATAGAGGGGTTTATGAGCATTTTATTGGCGACGCAATCGGAATTAGGCGATTTTGCCAGTTTTTCGTGTGTGTTAGCCCACTGAATTTTTAGGTGCCGGGGGTCTGGGTCGAATTTTCTTGATTTCTTTCATAGTAGCTTCCGTAATGACCTGGGGAACGACTCCAGTAGCCTCGACGGTGCAATAAAGGGGTTTAGGAGCATTTTATTGGCGACGCAATAGGAATTAGGCAATTTTGCAGTTTTTCATATGTGTTAGCCCACAGAATTTTTAGGTACCGAGGGTCCGGGTCATATTTTCTTGATTTCTTCCATAGTAGCATCCGTTACGACCTGGAAAATGACTCCAGTAACCCCGGTGGCGCTTTAGAGGGGTGTAAGAGCATTTTATTGGCGACGCAAGAGGAATTAGGCGATTTTGCTAGTTTTTAGTGTGTGTTAGCCCATAAATTTTTTAGGTGCCAGGGGTGCGGGTCGAAATTTCTTAATTTCTTCCATAGTAGCGTCCTTAACAACCTGGAGAATGACTATAGTAGCCCCGACGGTGCTATAGAGGGGTTTAGGAACATTTTATTGGCGACACAATCAAAATTATGCAATTTTTCCAGTTTTTCGTGTGTGTTAGCCCACTGAATTTTAAGGTGCCAGGGGTCTGGGTCGAATTTTCTTGATTTCTTCCATAGTAGCTTCTGTAATGACCTGGGGAACGACTCCAGTAGCCCTGGCGGTGCAATAGAGGGGTTTAGGAGCATTTTATTGGCGACGCAATAGGAATTCGGTGATTTTGCAAGTTTTTCGTGTGTGTTAGCCCACAGTTTTTTGGGTGCCAGGGATGCGGGTCAAAATTTCTTGATTTCTTCCATAGTAGCGTCCGTAACGACCTGGTGAACGACTCCAGTAGCCCCGGCGGCGCTTTAGAGGGGTTATGGAGTATTTTATTTGCGACGCAATAGGAATTAGGCGATTTTGCCAGTTTTTCGTGTGTGTTAGCCCACTGAATTTTTAGGTGCCGGGGGTCTGGGTTGAATTTTCTTGATTTCTTCCATAGTAGCTTCCGTAACAACCTGAGGAATGACTCCAGTAGCCCCAGCGGTGCTTTAAAGGGGTTTAGGAGCATTTTATTAGCGGCGCAAAATTAATTAAGCAATTTTGCCACTTTTTCGTGTGTGTTAGCCCATGGATATTTTAGGTGTCGGGGGTCCGATCGAATTTTCTTTGATTCTTCAATAGTAGTGTCCGTAACGACCTGGGGAACGACTCCAGTAGCCCTGGCGGTGCTATAGAGAGGTTTAGAAATATTTTATTGGCGACACAATAGGAATTAGGCGAATTTGCCAATTTTTCGTGTGTGTTAGCCCACGAATTTTTTAGGTGCCGGGGGTCCGGGTCAAACTTTCTTGGATTCTTCAATAGTAGCATCCGTAACGACCTTGGGAAGGACTCCAGTAGCCCCGGCGGCGCTTTAGAGGGATTCAGGATCATTTTATTGGAGACGCAATAGGAATTAGGTGATTTTGCCAGTTTTTCGTGTATGTTAGTCCACGAATTTTTTAGGTGCCCGGGGTCCGGGTCACATTTTCTTAGATTCTTCCATAGTAGCGTCCGTAACGATCTGGGGAACGACTCCAGTAGCCCTGGCGGCTCTTTAGATGGGGGTTAGGAGCATTTTATTGGCGACGCAATAGGAATTAGGGAATTTTGCCAGTTTTTCGTGTGTGTTAAGCCCACAGATTTTTTAGGTCCCAGGGATCCAGTTCATATTTTCTTGGATTTTTCCATAGTAGCGTCTGTAACGACCTGAGGAACGACTCCAGTAGACCTAACGGGGCTTTAGAGGGGTTCAGGAGCATTTTATTGGCGACGTAATAGGAATTAGGCGATTTTGCCAATTTTTCGTGTGTGTTAGCCCACGGATTTTTTAGGTGGCAATTTTGCCACTTTTTCGTGTGTGTTAGCCCACAGATATTTTAGGTGTCGGGGGTCCGTGTTGAATTTTCTTGGATTCTTCCATAGAAGCGTCTGTAACGACCTGGGATAGACTCTAGTAGCCCCGGTGGCGCTATAGAGGGGTTTAGGAGCATTTTATTGGTGACGCAATAGGAATTAGGCGATTTTGCTAGTTTTTCGTGTGTGTTAGCCCATAGAATTTTTAGGTGCCAGGGGTACGGGTCAAATCTTCTTGATTTCTTCCATAGTAGCGTCTATAACGACCTGGGGAACAATTCCAGTAGCCCCGGTGGTGCAATAGAGGGGTTTAGGAGCATTTTATTGGAGACGCAATAGAAATTAGGCGATTTTGCCAGTTTTTCGTGTGTGTTATCCCGCAGATTTTTTAGGTGAAGGGGGTTCGGGTCAAATTTTCTTGAATTCTTCCATAGTAGCATCCGTAACGACTTGGGGAACGACTCCAGTAGCCCCGGCAGCGCTTTAGAGGGGTTCAAGAGCATTTTATTGGTGGCGTAATAGGAATTAGGCGATTTTGCCACTTTTTCGTGTGAGTTAGCCCACGGATATTTTAGGTGCCGGGGGTCCGGGTCAACCTTTCTTGGATTCTTCGATCGTAGCGTCCGTAAAGACCTGAGGAACGACTCCAGTAGCCCCGGCGGCGCTTTAGAGGGGTTTACGAGCATTTTATTTGTGACGCAATAGGAATTAGGCGATTTTGCAAATTTTTTGTGTGTGTTTGCCCAGGAATTTTTACGTGCTAGGGGTTCGGCTCAAATTTTCTTGGATTCTTCCATAGTAGCGTCCGTAACGACCTGGGAAACGACTCCAGTAGTCCCGACGGGGCTTTAGAGGGGTTTAGGAGAATTTTATTGGCGGCGCAATAGGAATTAAGCAATTTTGCCACTTTTTCGTGTGTGTTAGCCCACGGATATTTTAGGTGCCGGGGGTCTGGGTCAAATATTTTTGGATTATTATATAGTAGCGTTTGTAACGACCTGGGAAATGACACCAGTAGCCCCGGAGGTGCTATAGAGGGGTTTAGGACATTTTATTGGCGATGCAATAGGAATTAGGCGATTTTGCCAGTTTTTCTTGTGTCTTAGTCCACGGATTTTTTAGGTGTTGGGGGTGCAGGACGAATTTTCTTGGATTCTTCCATAGTAGCGTCCGTAACGAATTGGGGAACGACTCCAATAGCCCTGGCGGCTCTTTAGAGGGGTTCTGGAGCATTTTATTGGTGACGCAATAGGAATTAGGTGATTTTGCCAGTTTTTCGTGTGTGTTAGCCCACGGATTTTTTAGGTACTGGGGGTCCGGATCGAATTTTCTTAGATTCTTCCATATAGCATCCGTAACGACCTGGGGAACGACTCTAGTAGCCCCGGCGGCACTATAGAGGGGTTTAGGAGCATTTTATTGGCGATGCAATAGGAATTAGGCGATTTTGTCAGTTTTTCGTGTGTGTTAACCCACAGATTTTTTCGGTGCCGGGGATTTGGGTCAAATTTTCTTGGATTCTTACATAGTAGCGTCCGTAACGACCTGGGGAATGACTCCAGTAGCTCCAACGGTGCTTTAGAGGGGTTTAGGAGCATTTTATTGGCGACATAATAGGAATTCAGCGATTTTGCAAGTTTTTCGTGTGTGTTAATCCACGGATTTTTTAGCTTTTGGGGGTGCGGGTCTTATTTTTTTAGATTCTTCCATAGTAGCATTTGTAACGACCTAAGGAACGACTCCAGTAGCCCTGGCGGCTCTTTAGAGGGGTTTAGGAGCATTTTATTGGCGGCGCAATAGGAATTAGGCAATTTTGCCACTTTTTCGTGTGTGTTAGCCCACGGATATTTTAGGTGCCGGGGGTCCATGTTGAATTTTCTTGGATTCTTCCATAGAAGCGTCCGTAACGACCTGGGGATAGACTCTAGTAGCCCCGATGGCGTTATAGAGGGGTTTAGGAGCATTTTATTGGCGACGCAATAGGAATTAGGCGATTTTGCAAGTTTTTCATGTGTGTTAGCCCATAGAATTTTTAGGTTCCAGGGGTACAGGTCGAACTTTCTTGATTTCTTCCATAGTAGCATACATAACGACCTAGGGAATGACTCCGGGGGTCCGGGTCAACCTCTCTTGGATTCTTCGATCGTAGCATCCGTAACGACATGAGGAACGACTCCAGTAGCCACGGCGGCGCTTTAGAGGGGTTTACGAGCATTTTATTTGTGACGCAATAGGAATTTGGCGATTTTGCAAGTTTTTCGTGTGTGTTTGCCCAGGGATTTTTTACGTGCCAGGGGTTCGGGTCAATTTTTCTTGGATTCTTCCATAGTAGCGTCCGTAACGACCTGGGAAACGACTCCAGTACTCCCGGCGGCGCTTTAGAGGGGTTTAGGAGAATTTTATTGGCGGCGCAATAGGAATTAGGCGATTTTGCCAGTTTTTCGTGTGTGTTAACCCACGGATTTTTTAGGTGCCGGGAGTTCGGGTCATATTTTCTTGGATTCTTCCATAGTAGCGTCCTTAACGACCTAGGGAAAGACTCCAGTAGCCCCGGCTGTGCAATAGAGGGGTTTACGAGCATTTTATTGGCGACGCAATCGGAATTAGGAGATTTTGCTAGTTTTTCGTGTGTGTTAGCCCACTAAATTTTTAGGTGCCGGGGGTCTGGGTCGAATTTTCTTGATTTCTTCCATAGTAGCTTCCGTAACGACCTGGGAAACGATTCCAGTAGCCCCGACGGTGCAATAGAGGGGTTTAGGAGCATTTTATTGGCGACGCAATAGAAATTAGGCAATTTTGCCAGTTTTTCGTTTGTGTTTGCCCATAGAATTTTTAGGTACCAGGGGTCCGGGTCAAATTTTCTTGATTTCATCCATAGTAGCGTCCGTTACAACCTGGAGAACGACTCCAGTAGCCCCGGTGGCGCTTTAGAGGGGTTTAAGAGCATTTTATTGGCAACGCAATAGGAATTATGAGATTTTGCTAGTTTTTAGTGTGTGTTAGCCCACGGATTTTTTAGGTGCCAGGGGTGCGGGTCGAAATTTCTTAATTTCTTTCATAGTAGCGTCCGTAACAACCTGGAGAATGACTTCAGTAACCCCGACGATGCTATAGAGGCGTTTAGGAGCATTTTATTGGCGACGCAATCGGAATTATGCGATTTTGCCAGTTTTTCATGTGTGTTAGCCTACTAAATTTTTAGGTGATGGGGGTCTGGGTCGAATTTTCTTGATTTCTTCCATAGTAGCTTCCGTAACGACCTGGGGAACGACTCAAGTAGCCCTAGCGGTGCAATAGAGGAGTTTAGGAGCATTTTATTGGCGACGCAATAGGAATTAGGCGATTTTGCAAGTTTTTCGTGTGTGTTAGCCCACAGATTTTTTAGGTGCCGGGGTTCCGGGTCAAATTATCTTGGATGCTTCCATAGTAACGTCCGTAACGACCTGGAGAACGAGTCCAGTAGCCCCAGCGGTGCTATAGAGGGATTTAGGATCATTTTATTGGCAACGCAATAGGAATTACCCGATTTTGCCAGTTTTTTGTGTGTTAACCCACAGATATTTTAGGTACCGGGTGTTCGGGTCAAATTTTCTTGGATTCTTCCATAATAGCGTCCGTAACGACCTGGGGAACGACTCCAGTAGCCCTGGCGGGGCTTTAGAGGGGTTCAGGAGCATTTTATTGGCGACGCAATAGGAATTTGGTGATTTTGCAAGTTTTTCGTGTGTGTTAGCCCACAGTTTTTTGGGTGCCGGAGGTGCGGGTCAAAATTTCTTGATTTCTTCCATAGTAGCATCCGTAACGACCTAGGGAACGACTTCGGTATCCCCGGCGGTGCTTTAGAGGGGTTATGGAGCATTTTATTTGCGACGCAATAGGAATTAGACGATTTTGCCAGTTTTTCGTGTGTGTTAGCCCACTGAATTTTTAGGTGCCGGGGGTCTGGGTCGAATTTTCTTCATTTCTTCCATCATAGCTTCCGTAACGACCTGGGGAACGACTCCAGTAGCCCTAGCGGTGCAATAGAGGAGTTTAGGAGCATTTTATTAGCGGCGTAAAATTAATTTAGCAATTTTGCCACTTTTTCGTGTGTGTTAGCCCACTGAATTTTTAGGTGCCGGGGGTCTCGGTCGAATTTTCTTGATTTCTTCCATCTTAGTTTCCGTAACGACCTGGGGAACGACTCCAGTAGCCTCGACGGTGCAATAAAGGGGTTTAGGAGCATTTTATTGGCGACGCAATAGGAATTAGGCAATTTTGCCAGTTTTTCGTATGTGTTAGCCCACAGAATTTTTAGGTACCGGGGGTCCGGGTCAAATTTTCTTGATTTCTTCCATAGTAGCGTCCGTTACGACCTGGAGAATGACTTCAGTAGCCCCGGTGGCGCTTTAGAGGGGTTTAAGAGCATTTTATTGGCGACGCAAGAGGAATTAAGCGATTTTGCTAGTTTTTAGTGTGTGTTACCCCACAGATTTTTTAGGTGCCAGGGGTGCGGGTCGAAATTTCTTAATTTCTTCCATAGTACCGTCCTTAACAACCTGGAGAATAACTATAGTAGCCACGACGGTGCTATAGAGGGGTTTAGGAGCATTTTATTGGCGACACAATCGGAATTATGCGATTTTGCCAGTTTTTCGTGTGTGTTAGCCCACTGAATTTTTAGGTGCCGGGGGTTTGGGTCGAATTTTCTTCATTTCTTCCATCATAGCTTCCTTAACGACCTGGGGAACGACTCCAATAGACCTAGCGGTGCAATAGAGGAGTTAAGGAGCATTTTATTGGCGACGCACTAGGAATTAGGCGATTTTGCAAGTTTTTCGTGTGTGTTAGCCCACAGATTTTTTAGGTGCCGGGGTTCCAGGTCAAATTATCTTGGATGCTTCCATAGTAACGTCCGTAACGACCTGGAGAACGACTCCAGTAGCCCCGGCGGTGCTATAGAGGGATTTAGGATCATTTTATTGGCGACGCAATAGGAATTACCCAATTTTGCCAGTTTTTCGTGTGTGTTAACCCACAGATTTTTTTCGGTACCGGGGGTTCGGGTCAAAATTTCCTGGATTCTTCCATAATAGCGTCCGTAACGACCTGGGGAACGACTCCAGTAGCCCTGGCGGGGCTTTAGAGAGGTTTAGGAGCATTTTATTGTCGACACAATAGGAATTAGGTGATTTTGCATGTTTTTCGTGTGTGTTAGCCCACAGTTTTTTGGGTGCCGGGGTGAGAGTCAAAATTTCTTGATTTCTTCCATAGTAGCATCCGTAACGACCTAGGGAACGACTCCAGTAGCCCCGGCGGCACTTTAGAGGGGTTATGGAGCATTTTATTTGCGACGCAATAGGAATTAGGCGATTTTGCCAGTTTTTCGTGTGTGTTAACTCTCGGATTTTTTAGGTGCAGGGGGTTCGGGTCACATTTTCTTGGATTCTTCCATAGAATCATCCGCAACGACCTAGGGAATGACTCTAGTAGCCCCGGCGGCGCTTTAGAGGGGTTAAGGAGCATTTTATTGGCGACGCAATAGGAATTAGGCAATTTTGCCAGTTTTTCGTGTGTGTTAGCCCACTGAATTTTTAGGTGCCGGGGGTCTGGGTCGAATTTTCTTGATTTCTTCCATCGTAGCTTCCGTAACGACCTGGGGAACGACTCCAGTAGCCTTAACGGTGCAATAAAGGGGTTTAGGAGCATTTTATTGGCGACGCAATAGGAATTAGGCAATTTTGCCAGTTTTTCGTATGTGTTAGCCCACAGAATTTTTAGGTACCGGGGGTTTGGGTCAAATTTTCTTGATTTCTTCAATAGTAGCGTCCGTTACGACCTGGAGAATGACTCCAGTAGCCCCGGTGGCGCTTTAGAGGGGTTTAAGAGCATTTTATTGGCGACGCAAGAGGAATTAGGCGATTTTGCTAGTTTTTAGTGTGTGTTACCCCACAGATTTTTTAGGTGCCAGGGGTGCGGGTCGAAATTTCTTAATTTCTTCCATAGTAGCGTCCTTAACAACCTGGAGAATGATTATAGTAGCCCCGACGGTGCTATAGAGGGGTTTAGGAGCATTTTATTGGCGACACAATCGGAATTATGCGATTTTGCCAGTTTTTCGTGTGTGTTAGCCCACTGAATTTTTAGGTGCCGGGGGTCTGGGTCGAATTTTCTTTATTTCTTCCATCATAGCTTCCGTAACGACTTGGGGAACGACTCCAATAGACCTAGCGGTGCAATAGAGGAGTTTAGGAGCATTTTATTGGCGACGCAATAGGAATTAGGCGATTTTGCAAGTTTTTCGTGTGTGTTAGCCCACAGATTTTTTAGGTGTCGGGGTTCCAGGTCAAATTATCTTGGATGCTTCCATAGTAACGTCCGTAACGACCTGGAGAACGACTCCAGTAGCCCCGGCGGTGCTATAGAGGGATTTAGGATCATTTTATTGGCGACGCAATAGGAATTACCCAATTTTGCAAGTTTTTCGTGTGTGTTAACCTACAGATTTTTTCGGTACCGGGGGTTCGGGTCAAAATTTCCTGGATTCTTCCATAATAGCGTCCGTAACGACCTGGGGAACGACTCCAGTAGCCCTGGCGGGGCTTTAGAGAGGTTCAGGAGCATTTTATTGTCGACGCAATAGGAATTAGGTGATTTTGCAAGTTTTTCGTGTGTGTTAGCCCACAGTTTTTTGGGTGCCGGGGTGCGAGTCAAAATTTCTTGATTTCTTCCATAGTAGCATCCGTAACGACCTAGGGAACGACTCCAGTAGCCCCGGCGGCACTTTAGAGGGGTTATGGAGCATTTTATTTGCGACGCAATAGGAATTAGGCGATTTTGCCAGTTTTTCGTGTGTCTTAACTCTCGAATTTTTTAGGTGCAGGGGGTTCGGGTCACATTTTCTTGGATTCTTCCATAGAATCATCCGCAACGACCTAGGGAATGACTCTAGTAGCCCCGGCGGCGCTTTAGAGGGGTTAAGGAGCATTTTATTGGCGACGCAATAGGAATTAGGCAATTTTGCCAGTTTTTCGTGTGTGTTAGCCCACTGAATTTTTAGGTGCCGGGGGTCTGGGTCGAATTTTCTTGATTTCTTCCATCGTAGCTTCCGTAACGACCTGGGGAACGACTCCAGTAGCCTCGACGGTGCAATAAAGGGGTTTAGGAGCATTTTATTGGCGACGCAATAGGAATTAGGCAATTTTGCCAGTTTTTCGTATGTGTTAGCCCACAGAATTTTTAGGTACCGGGGGTCCGGGTCAAATTTTCTTGATTTCTTCCATAGTAGCGTCCGTTACGACTTGAAGAATGACTCCAGTAGCCCCGGTGGCGCTTTAGAGGGGTTTAAGAGCATTTTATTGGCGACGCAAGATGAATTAGATGATTTTGCTAGTTTTTAGTGTGTGTTACCCACGGATTTTTTAGGTGCCAGGGGTGCGGGTCGAAATTTCTTAATTTCGTCCATAGTAGCGTCCTTAACAACCTGGAGAATGACTATAGTAGCCCCGACGGTGCTATAGAGGGGTTTAGGAGCATTTTATTGGCGACACAATCGGAATTATGCGATTTTGCCAGTTTTTCATGTGTGTTAGACCACTGAATTTTTAGGTGCCGGGGGTCTGGGTCGAATTTTCTTTATTTCTTCCATCGTAGCTTCCATAACGATCTGGGGAACGACTCCAGTAGACCTAGCGGTGCAATAGAGGAGTTTAGGAGCATTTTATTGGAGACGCAATAGGAATTAGGCGATTTTGCAAGTTTTTCGTGTGTGTTAGCCCACAGATTTTTTAGGTGCCGGGGTTCCGGGTCAAATTATCTTGGATGCTTCCATTGTAACGTCCGTAACGACCTGGAGAACGACTCCAGTAGCCCCGGCGGTGCTATAGAGGGATTTAGGATCATTTTATTGGCGACGCAATAGGAATTACCCAATTTTGCAAGTTTTTCGTGTGTGTTAACCCATAGATTTTTTCGGTACCGGGGGTTCGGGTCAAATTTTCTTGGATTCTTCGATAATAGCGTCCGTAACGACCTGGGGAACGACTCCAGTAGCCCCAGCGGCGCTTTAGAGGGGTTATGGAGCATTTTATTTGCGACGCAATAGGAATTAGGTGATTTTGCAAGTTTTTCGTTTGTGTTAGCCCACAGTTTTTTGGGTGCCGGGGTGTTAGTCAAAATTTCTTGATTTCTTCCATAGTAGCATCCGTAACGACCTAGGGAACGACTCCAGTAGCCCTGGCGGCGCTTTAGAGGGGTTATGGAGCATTGTATTTGCGACGCAATAGGAATTAGGCGATTTTGCCAGTTTTTCGTGTGTGTTAGCCCACTGAATTTTTAGGTGCCGGAGGTCTGGGTCGAATTTTCTTGATTTCTTCAATAGTAGCTTCCGTAACAACCTGGGGAATGACTCCAGTAGCCTCGGCGGTGCTTTAAAGGGGTTTAGGAGCATTTTATTAGCGGCGTAAAATTAATTAAGCAATTTTGCCACTTTTTCGTGTATGTTAGCCCATGGATAATTTAGGTGCCGGGGGTCTGGTCGAATTTTCTTGGATTCTTCAATAGTGTCGTCCGTAACGACTTGGGGAACGACTCCAGTAGCCCTGGAGGTGCTATAGAGAGGTTTAGAAGCATTTTATTGGCGACACAATAGGAATTAGGCGAATTTGCCAGTTTTTCGTGTGTGTTAGCCCGTGGATTTTTTCGGTGCCGGGGGTCCGGGTCAAACTTTCTTGGATTCTTCAATAGTAGCATCCGTAAAGACCTTGGTAATGACTCCAGAAGCCCCGGCGTCTCTTTAGAGGGGTTCAGGATCATTTTATTGGAGACGCAATAGAAATTAGGAGATTTTGCCAGTTTTTTATGTGTGTTAGTCCACGGATTTTTTAGGTGTCGGGGGTCCGGGTCGAATTTTCTTGGATTCTTACATAGTAGAGTCCGTAACGATCTAGGGAACGACTCCAGTAGCCCTGGCGGCTCTTTAGAGGGATTTAGGAGCATTTTATTGGCGACGCAATAGGAATTAGGGAATTTTGCCAGTTTTTCGTATGTGTTAGCGCACAGATTTTTTAGGTGCCTGGGATCCGGGTCATATTTTCTTGGATTTTTCCATAGTAGCGTCCGTAACGACCTGAGGAACGACTCTAGTAACCCTAGCGGGTTTTTAGAGGGGTTCAGGAGCATTTATTTGGCGACGCAATAGGAATTAGGCGATTTTGCAAGTTTTTCGTGTGTGTTAGCCCACGGATTTTTTAGGTGTCGGGGGTCCGGGTTGAATTTTCTTGGATTCTTCCATAGTAGCGTCCGTAACGACCTGAGGAACGACTCCAGTAGCCCCGGCGGCGCTATAGAGGGGTTTAGGAGCATTTTATTGGCGATGCAATAGGAATTAGGCAATTTTGCCTGTTTTTCGTGTGTGTTAACTCTCGGATTTTTTACGTGTCGGGGGTTCGGGTCACATTTTCTTGGATTCTTCCATAGAAGCGTCCGCAACGACCTAGGGAATGATTCTAGTAGCCCCTGCGACGCTTTAGAGGGGTTCAGGAGCATTTTATTGGCGACGCAATAGGAATTAGCCAATTTTGCCAGTTTTTCGTATGTGTTAACTCTCGGATTTTTTAGGTGCAGGGGGTTCGGGTCACATTTTCTTGGATTCTTCCATAGAATCATCCGCAACGACCTAGGGAATGACTCTAGTAGCCCCGGCGGCGCTTTAGAGGGGTTAAGAAGCATTTTATTGGCGACGCAATCGGAATTATGCGATTTTGCCAGTTTTTCGTGTGTGTTAGCCCACTGAATTTTTAGGTGCCGGGGGTCTGGGTCGAATTTTCTTCATTTCTTCCATCATAGCTTCCGTAACGACCTGGGGAACGACTCCAGTAGACCTAGCGGTGCAATAGAGGAGTTTAGGAGCATTTTATTGGCGACGCAATCGGAATTATGCGATTTTGCCAGTTTTTCGTGTATGTTAGCCCATGGATAATTTAGGTGCCGGGGGTTCGGTCGAATTTTCTTGGATTCTTCAATAGTGTCGTCCGTAACGACTTGGGGAACGACTCCAGTAGCCCTGGAGGTGCTATAGAGAGGTTTAGAAGCATTTTATTGGCGACACTATAGGAATTAGGCGAATTTGCTAGTTTTTCGTGTGTGTTAGCCCACGGATTTTTTAGGTGCCGGGGGTCTGGGTCAAACTTTCTTGGATTCTTCAATAGTAGCATCCGTAACGACCTTGGGAATGACTCCAGAAGCCCCGACGGCGCTTTAGAGGGGTTCAGGATCATTTTATTGGAGACGCAATAGGAATTAGGCGATTTTGCTAGTTTTTCGTGTGTGTTAGTCCACGGATTTTTTAGGTGTCGGGGGTCCGGGTCGAATTTTCTTGGATTCTTACATAGTAGCGTCCGTAACGATCTAGGGAACGACTCCAGTAGCTCCGACGGCGCTTTAGAGGGGTTTAGGAGCATTTTATTGGCGGCGCAATAGGAATTAGGCAATTTTGCAAGTTTTTCGTGTGTGTTAGCCCAAGAATTTTTTAGGTGCCGGGGGTCCGGGTCAAATTTTCTTGGATTCTTCCATAGTAGCGTCCGTAACGACCTGGGGAACGACTCCAGTAGACCTGGCGGCTCTTTAGAGTGGTTTAGGAGCATTTTATTGGCAACGCAATAGGAATTAGGGAATTTTGCCAGTTTTTCGTGTGTGTTAGCCCACAGATTTTTTAGGTGCCGGGGATCCAGGTCATATTTTCTTGGATTTTTCCATAATAGCGTCCGTAACGACCTGAGGAACGACTCCAGTAGCCCTAGCGGGGATTTAGAGGGTTCAGGAGCATTTTATTGGCGACGCAATAGGAATTAGGCGATTTTGCCACTTGTTCGTGTGTGTTAGCCCACGGATATTTTAGGTGTCGGGGGTCCGGGTCGAATTTTCTTGGATTCTTCCATAGTAGCGTCCGTAACGACCTGGGGAACGACTCCAATAGCCCCGGCGGCGCTATAGAGGGATTTAGGAGCATTTTATTGGCGACGCAATAGGAATTAGGCGATTTTGCTAGTTTTTTGTGTGTGTTAACCCACGGATTTTTTAGGTGTCGAGGGTTCGGGATAAATTTTCGTGGATTCTTAAATAGTAGCGTCCGTAATGACCTAGGGAAAGACTCCAGTAACCCCGGCGGTGCTATAGAGGGGTTTATGAGCATTTTATTGGCGACGCAATCGGAATTATGAGATTTTGCCAATTTTTCGTGTGTGTTAGCCCACTGAATTTTTAGGTGCCGGGGGTCTGGGTCGAATTTTCTTCATTTCTTCCATAGTAGCTTCCGTAACGACCTGGGGAACGACTCCAGTAGACCTAGCGGTGCAATAGAGGAGTTTAGGAGCATTTTATTGGCGACGCAATAGGAATTAGGCGATTTTGCAAGTTTTTCGTGTGTGTTAGCCCACAGATTTTTTATGTGCTGGGGGTCCGGGTCGAATTTTCTTGGATTTTTCCATAGTAGCGTCCGTAACGACTAGGGGAACGACTCCAGTAGCCACGACGGTGCTATAGAGGGATTTAGGAGCATTTTATTGGCGACGCAATAGGAATTACCCGATTTTGCCATTTTTTCGTGTGTGTTAACCCACGGATTTATTCGGTGCCTGGGGTTCGGGTCAAATTTTCTTGGATTCTTCCATAATAGCATCTGTAATGACCTGGAGAACGACTTTAGTAGCCCTGGCGGCACTTTAGAGGGGTTCAAGAGCATTTTATTGGCGACGCAATAGGAATTAGGCGATTTTGCACGTGTTTTGTGTGTGTTAGCCCACGGTTTTTTAGGTGCCGGGGGTGCGGGTCAAATTTTCTTGATTTATTCCATAGTAGCGTCCGTAACGACCTGGGGAACGACTCCAGTAGCCCCGGCGGCGCTTTAGAGGGGTTATGGAGCATTTTATTTGCGACGCAATAGGAATTAGGCGATTTTGTAATTTTTTCGTGTGTGTTAGCCCACGGAATTTTTAGGTGCCGGGGGTCCGGGTAAATTTTCTTGGATTCTTCCATTGTAGCATTCGTAACAACCTGGGGAACGACTCCAGTAGCCCCGGCGGTGCTTTAGAGGGGTTTAGAAGCATTTTATTGGCGACACAATAGAAATTAGGCGAATTTGCCAGTTTTTCGTGTGTGTTAGCCCACAGATTTTTTAGGTGCCGGGGGTACGGGTCAAATTTTCTTGGATTCTTCCATAGTAGCGTCCATAACGACCTGGGGAATAACTCCAGTAGCCTCGGCGGCGCTATAGAGGGGTTTAAGAGCATTTTATTGGCGGCGCAATAGGAATTAGGCAATTATGCCACTTTTTCGTGTGTGTTAGCCCACAGATATTTTAGGTGCCGGGGGTCCGTGTTGAATTTTCTTGGATTCTTCCATAGTAGCGTCCGTAACGACCTGGGGATACACTCTAGTAGCCCCGGTGGCGCTATAGAAGGGTTTAGGAGTATTTTATTGGCGACGCAATAGGAATTAGGTAATTTTGCCAGTTTTTCGTGTGTGTTAGCCCTTAGAATTTTTAGGTTCCAGGGGTACGGGTCGAATTTTCTTGATTTCTTCCGTTGTAGCATCCGTAATGACCTGGGGAACGACTCCATTAGCCCCGGTGGTGCAATAGAGGGGTTTAGAAGCATTTTATTGGAGACGCAATAGGAATTAGGCAATTTTGCCAGTTTTTCATCGGTGTTAACCCACAGATATTTTAGGTGCCGGGGGTTCGGGTCCAATTTTCTTGGATTCTTCTATAGTAGCATCCGTAACGACCTCGAGAACGACTCCAGTAGCCCCGACAGTGCTATAGAGGGGTTCAGAAGCATTTTATCGGCGACGCGATAGGAATTAAGCAATTTTGCAAGTTTTTCGTGTGTTAGTCCACGGATTTTTTAGATGTCGGGGGTACGGGTCGAATTTTCTGGGATTCTTACATAGTAGCGTCCGTAACAATCTGTGGAACGACTCCAGTAGCTCCAGCGGTGCTTTAGAGGGGTTTACGAGCATTTTATTGGCGGCGCAATAGGAATTAGGCGATTTTGCAAGTTTTTCGTGTGTGTTAGCCAACGGATTTTTTAGGTGCCGGGGGTCCGAGTCAAATTTTCTTAGATTCTTCCATAGTAGCATCCGTAACGACCTGGGGAACGACTCCAGTAGCCCTCGCGGCTCTTTAGGGGGTTTAGAAGCATTTTATTGGCGACGCAATAGGATTGAGGCGATTTTGCCAATTATTCGTGTGCTAACAGTCCACGGATATTTTTAGGTGTTGGGGGTGCGGGTCGAATTTTCTTGGATTCTTCAATAGTAGCGTCCGTAACGATCTGGGGAACGACTCCAGTAGCCCTGGAGGCTCTTTAGAGGGGTTCTGGAGCAGTTTATTGGCGACACAATAGGAATTAGGCGATTTTGCCAGTTTTTCGTGTGTTAGCCTATAGATTTTTTAGGTGCCGGGGGTCCGATTTGAATTTTCTTGGATTCTTCCATAATAGCGTCCGTAACGACCTGGGATCGACTCCAGTAGCCCCGACCGCACTATAGATGGGTTTAGGAGCATTGTATTGGCGATGCAATAGGAATTAGGCGATTTTGCCAATTTTTCGTGTGTGTACCCACAGATTTTTTAGGTGCTGGGGGTTGGGGTCAAATTTTCTTGGATTCTTCCATAGTAGCGTCCGTAACAACCTGGGGAACGACTCCAGTAGCCCCGGCGGCGCTTTAGAAGGGTTCAGGAGCATTTTATTGGCGATGCAATAGAAATTAGGCGATTTTGCAAGTTTTTTGTGTGTTAGCCAACGGAGTTTTTAGGTGCCGAGGGTGCGGGTTGAATTCTCTTGATTTCATCCATAGTAGCATCCTTAACAACCTGGGGAATGACTCCAGTAGGCCCGGCGGCGCTTTAGAGGGGTTTACGAGCATTTTATTTGAGACGCAATAGGAATTAGGCGATTTTGCTAGTTTTTCGTGTATGTTAGCCTAGGGACTTTTTACTTGCCGGGGGGCCGTGTCTAAATTTCTTGGATTCTTCCATTTGTAGCATCTTTAACGACCTGGGGAACGACTCCAGTAGCCTCGACGGCACTATAGAGGGGTTTAGGAGCATTTTATTAGCGACGTAATAGGAATTAGGCGATTTTGCCAGTTTTTCATGTGTGTTAGCCCACAGATTTTTTAGGTGCCGGGGGTCCGGGTCAAATTTTCTTGGATTCTTACATAGTAGCGTCCGTAACGACCTGGGGAACGACTCCAGTAGCCCAAGCGGCGCTTTAGAGGGGATTAGAAGCATTTTATTAGCGACGCAATAGGATTGAGGCAATTTTGCCAGTTTTTCGTGTGTGTTAGCCCACGAATTTTTTAGGTGCCGGGGGTCCGGGTCAAATTTTCTTGGATTATTCCATAGTAGCATCCGTAATGACCTGGGAAATGACTCCAGTAGCCCTGGCGGCTCTTTAGACGTGTTTAGGAGCATTTTATTGGCGACGCAATAGGAATTAGGCGATTTTCCAGTTTTTCGTATGTGTTAGTCCACAGATTTTTTAGGTGTTGGAGGTGCGGATCGAATTTTCTTGGATTCTTCCATAGTAGCGTCCGTAACGACCTGGGGAACGACTCTAGTAGCCCTGGCTGCTTTTTAGATGGGTTCTGGAGCATTTTATTGGCGACGCAATAGGAATTAGGCGATTTTGCCAGTTTTTCGTTTGTGTTTGCCTATGGATATTTTAGGTGCCGGGGGTTCGAGTCAAATTTTCTTGGATTCTTCCATAATAGCTTCCGTAACGACCTGGGGAACGACTCCAGTAGCCCCGACGGCGCTATAGAGGGGTTTAGGAGTATTTTATTGGCGACGCAATAGGAATTAGGCAATTTTGCCAGTTTTTCATTTGTGTTAGCCCATAGATTTTTTAGGTACCGGGGGTTCAGGTCAAATTTTCTTGGATTCTTCCATAGTAGCATCCGTAACAACCTGGGGAACGACTCCAGTAGCTCCGGCGGCGCTTTAGAGGGGTTCAGGAGCATTTTATTGGCAACGCAATAGGAATTAGGCGATTTTGCAAGTTTTTTGTGTGTGTTAGCCAACGGATTTTTTAAGTGCTAGGGGTGCGGATTGAATTTTCTTGATTTCTTCCATAGTAGCATCCGTAACGACCTGGAGAATGACTCCAGCAGCCCCGGTGGCGCTTTAGAGGGGTTTAGGAGCATTTTATTTGAGACTCAATAGGAATTAGGCGATTTTGCAAGTTTTTCGTGTGTGTTAGCCCAGGGATTTTTTACGTGCCGGGGGTTCGGGTAAAATTTTGTTGGATTCTTCAATAGTAGCATCCGTAATGACCTGGGAAACGACTCCAGTAGTTTCGACGACGCTTTAGAGGGGTTTAGGAGCATTTTATTGGTGGCGCAATAGGAATTAAGCAATTTTGCCAGTTTTTCGTGTGTGTTAGTCCACGGATTTTTTAGGTGTTGGGGGTGAGGGTCGAATTTTCTTGGGTTCTTCTATAATAGCGTCCGTAACGATCTGGGGAACGACTCCAGTAGCCCCGGCGGTGCTATAGAGGGGTTCTGGAGCATTTTATTGGCGACGCAATAGGAATTAGGCAATTTTGCCAGATTTTCGTGTGTTTTAGCCCATGGATTTTTTAGTTGCCGGGGGTCCGGGTCAAATTTTCTTGGATTCTTCCATAGTAGCGTCCGTAACGACCTGGGGAACGACTCCAGTAGCCCCGGCGGTGCTATAGAGGGATTTAGGATCATTTTATTGGCGACGCAATAGGAATTACCCAATTTTGCCAGTTTTTCGTGTGTGTTAACCTACAGATATTTTAAGTGCCGGGGGTCCGGGTCAAATTTTCTTGGATTCTTCCATAGTAGCGTCCGTAACAACCTGGGGAACGACTCCAGTAGCCCTGGCAGCTCTTTAGAGGGGTTCTGGAGCATTTTATTGGCGACGCAACAGGAATTAGGCGATTTTGCCAGTTTTTTTTTGTGTGTTAGCCCACGGATTTTTTAGGTGCCGGGGGTCCGTGTCGCATTTTCTTGGATTCTTCCATAATAGCGTCCGTAACGACTTGGGGAACGACTCCAGTAGCCCCGGCGGTGCTATAGAGGAGTTTAGGAGTATTTTATTGGCGACGCAATAGGAATTAGGCAATTTTGCCAGTTTTTCGTGTGTGTTAGCCCATGGATTTTTTTAGGTGCCGGTGGTTTGGGTCAAATTTTTTTGGATTCTTCTATTGTAGCATCCTTAACGACCTGGGGAATGACTCCAGTAGCCCCGGCGACGCTTTAGAGGGGTTTACGAGCATTTTATTTGAGACGCAATAGGAATTAGGCGATTTTACAAGTTTTTCGTGTGTGTTAGCCTAGGGATTTTTTATGTGCCAGGGGTTCGGGTCAAATTTTCTTGGATTCTTCAATAGTAGCGTCCGTAACGACCTGGGAAACGACTCCAGTAGTCCCGACGGCGCTTTAGAGAGGTTTAGGAAAATTTTATTGGCGGCGCAATAGGAATTAAGCAACTTTGCCACATTTTCGTGTGTGTTAGCCCACAGATATTTTAGGTGCCGGGGGTCCGGGTCAAATTTTTTTGGATTATTATATAGTAGCGTCTGTAACGACCTGGAAACGACTCCAGTAGCCCCGGAGGTGCTATAGAGGGGTTTAGGACATTTTATTGGCGATGCAATAGGAATTAGGCGATTTTGCCAGTTTTTCGTGTGTGTTAGTCCATGGATTTTTTAGGTGTTGGGGGTGCGGGTCGAATTTTCTTGGATTCTTCCATAATAGCGTCCGTAAGGACCTGGGGAATGACTCTAGTAGCCCCGACGGCGCTATAGAGGGGTTTAGGAGCATTTTATTAGCGACGCAATAGGAATTAGGTGATTTTGTCAGTTTTTCGTGTGTGTTAACCCATAGATTTTTTCGGTGCCGGGGGTTCAGGTCAAATTTTCTTGGATTCTTAGATAGTAGCGTCCGTAACGACCTAGGGAACGATTCCAGTAGCCCCAGCGGCGCTTTAGTGAAGTTTAGGAGCATTTTATTGGCGATGCAATAGGAATTCAGCGATTTTGCAAGTTTTTCGTGTGTGTTAGTCCACGGATTTTTTAGCTGTTGGGGGTGCGGGTCGAATTTTCTTAGATTTTTCCATAGTAGCATCCGTAACGACCTGGGGAATGACTACAGTAGCCCCGGAGGTGCTATAGAGGGGTTTAGGAGCATTTTATTGGCGATGCAATAGGAATTAGCCGATTTTGCCAGTTTTTTGTGTGTGTTAGCCCACAGATTTTTTAGGTGTTGGGGGTCCGGGTCAAATTTCCTTGGATTCTTCCATAATAACGTCCATAACGACCTGTAGAATGACTCCAGTAGCCCTAGCGGCACTATAGAGGGGTTCTAGAGCATTTTATTGGCGACGCAATAGGAATTAGGCGATTTTGCCAGTTTTCGTGTGTGTTAGCCCACAGATTTTTTAGGTGCCGGGGGTTCGGTTCATATTTTCTTGGATTCTTCCATAGTAGCGTCCGTAACGACCTGGGTAACGACTCCAGTAGCCCCGGCAGTGCTTTAGAGGGGTTCAGAAGCAGCGTCCGTAACGACCTGGGGAACGACTCCAGTAGCCCTGGCGGCTGTTTAGAGGGATTTAGGAGCATTTTATTGGCGACACAATAGGAATTAGGCGATTTTCTAGTTTTTCGTGTGTGTTAGCCACGAATTTTTCAGGTGTTAGAGGTGCGGGTCAAATATTCTTGGATTCTTCCATAGTAGCGTCCGTAACGACCTGGGGAACGACTCCAGTAGCCCTGGCGGCTCTTTAGAGGGGTTCTAGAGCATTTTATTAGCGACGCAATAGGAATTAGGCGATTTTGCCAGTGTTTTTTGTGTGTTAGCCCACGGATTTTTTAGGTGCCGAGGGTCCGGGTCGAATTTTCTTGGATTCTTCCATAATAGCGTCCGTAACGACCTGGGGAACGACTCCAGTAGCCTCGGCGGTGCTATAGAGGGGTTTAGGAGCATTTTTAGGTGCCGGGGGTGCGGGTTGAATTTTCTTGGATTCTTCCATAGTAGCGTCCGTAATGACCCGGGTAACGACTCCAGTAGCCCTGGCGGCTCTTTAGAGGGGTTCTGGAGCATTTAATTGGCGACGCAATAGGAATTAGGTGATTTTGCAGTTTTTCATGTGTGTTAGCCCATAGATTTTTTAGGTGTTGGGGGTGTTCATGGTTCGGTTTGGGTCGGTTATTGATTAAAACCATAACCAAACAAATTTAATCGGTTATTAAATGTCTAAAACCATAACCAAACCAAGTAAAATAATAACCACGGGTTTGGTTATTGTCGGTTTGGTTCGGTTTGATTCGGTTATTTGATTTATGACTAGCCGAGATAATTCAAATATTCTCTCTCTACATTCTTCAAATTCTTATGAAGCTCTTTTTTCCTCACGACCCACAAAGGTTCAAAACAGAAAATGAAACAACTTAAACATTCGGAAAAAAAAGAAAACAACTTAAAATCAATTTAAAATTTGAAAAACTTCTTACAAACCTTCTCAAAATTTGACAATCTTATACTTGGGGTTGAGGAGTTGAGGTTGCTCTTAAGCCTTCACTGTTAGTCTATGACTGTGAGTCTGTGACTTTGTGAGAAACCAACGTGAGAGGAACAAAAATGTAAAAGGAAAACAGATACTAGGGTTTTAAATTTTTAACTTTTACTTTATGTTGCTGCCTGCTGCTCAAGTGCTTAGTGCTTATTAGAAATTTAGGATTTAGAATTGGGCTTGAAAGTTGGGCTAATGGGCTTGGATTGTTGGACTTGGACCGCTGTTTAGTGTTTATTAGAATTTATAATTGGGCTTGAGAGTTGGGTTTGGATTGTTGGGCCTTAAAAATAAGTATATTAATATTAAATTAATAATTAAAACGTATAATATCTTTAATTATTTATGAAAAGCTAATATTATACATATAAATAATTATAAATTTTAAGTATATAATTATCGGTTTGGTTTGGTTATTTATTCGGTTATTTTCTTCTATAACCATAACCAAACCAAATATTATCGGTTATTCAAATTTAAAACCAAAACCATAACCAAACCAAATATTATCGGTTATTCAAATTTAACGACCTGGGGAACGACTCCAGTAGCCCTGGTGGCTCTTTAGAGGGGTTCTGGAGCATTTTATTGGCGATGCAATAGAAATTAGGCGATTTTGCCTGTTTTTCGTGTGTGTTAGCCCACAGATTTTTTAGGTGCCGGGGGTACGGGTCAAATTTTCTTGGATTCTTCCAAAGTAGCATCTGTAACGACCTGGGGAATGACTCCAGTAGCCCCGACGGTGCTTTAGAGGGGTTTAGAAGCATTTTATTAGAGACGCAATAGGAACTAGGCGATTTTTCCAGTTTTTCGTGTGTGTTAGCCCACTAATTTTTTAGGTGCCGGGGGTTCAGGTCATATTTTCTTGGATTCTTCCATAGTAGCGTCCGTAACGACCTGGGGAACGACTCCGGTAGCCCTGGCAGCTCTTGAGAGGGGTTTTGGAGCATTTTATTGGCGACGCAATAGGAATTAGGCGATTTTGCCAGTTTTTCGTGTGTGTTAGCCCACGGATTTATTAGGTGCCGGGGGTCCGGGTCAAATTTTCTTGGATTCTTCCATAGTATCGTCTGTAATGACCTGGGGAATGACTCCAGTAGCCCCGACGGCGCTTTAGAGGGGTTTAGAAGTATTTTATTAGCGACGCAATAGGAATTAGGCGATTTTGCCAATTTTTCGTGTGTGTTAGCCCACGAATTTTTTAGGTGTCGGGGGTCCGGTTCGAATTTTCTTGGATTCCTACATAGTAGCGTCCATAACGACCTGGGGAATGACTCCAGTAGCCCCGGTGGCACTATAGAGGGGTTTAAGAGCATTTTATAGGCGACGCAATAGGAATTAGGCAGTTTTGCTAGTTTTTCTGGGGTGTTAGCCCACAGATTTTTTAGGTGCTGGGGGTTCAGGTCAAATTTTCTTGGATTCTTCCATAGTAGCGTCCGTAACAACCTGGGTAACGACTCCAGTAGCTGCGGCGGTGCTTTAGAGGGGTTGAGGAGCATTTTATTGGCAACGCAATAGGAATTAGGCGATTTTGCAAGTTTTTTGTTTGTGTTAGCCAACGGATTTTTTAAGTGCCAGGGGTGCGGATTGAATTTTCTTGATTTCTTCCATTGTAGAATCCGTAACGACCTGGGGATTGACTCCAGTAGCCCCGACGGCGCTTTAGAGGTGTTTAGGAGCATTTTATTTGAGACGCAATAGAAATTAGGCGATTTTGCAAGTTTTTCTTGTGTTCTAGCCCAGGGATTTTTTCCGTGCCGGGGGTTCGGGTCAAATTTTCTTGGATTCTTCCACAGTAGCGTCCGTAACGACCTAGGGAACGACTCCAGTAGCCCTGGCGGCTCTTTAGAGGGGTTTAGGAGCATTTTATTAGCGACGCAATAGGAATTCAGCAATTTTGCAAGTTTTTCGCGTGTGTTAGTCCACAGATGTTTTAGCTGTTGGGGGTGCGGGTCGAATTTTCTTAGATTCTTCCATAGTAGCGTCCGTAACAACCTGGGAAACGACTCCAGTAGCCCTGGCGGCTGTTTAGAGGGGTTCTGGAGCATTTTATTGGCGACGCAATAGGAATTAGGCGATTTTGCCAGTTTTTCGTGTGTGTTAGCCCACGGATTATTTAGGTATCGGGGGTTCGGGTCAAATTTTCTTGGATTCTTCAATAGTAGCGTCCGTAATGACCTAGGGAACGACTCCAGTAGCTCCGGCGGCGCTTTAGAGGGGTTCAGGAGCATTTTATTGGCGACGCAATAGGAATTAGGCGATTTTGCAAGTTTTTCGTGTGTGTTAGCCCACAGATTTTTTAGGTGCCGGGGGGCCATGTCGAAATTTCTTGGATTTTTCCATTGTAGCATCCGTAACGACCTGGGGAACGACTCCAGTATCCCCGGCGGCTCTATAGAGGGGTTTAGGAGCATTTTATTGGCGGCGCAATAGGAATTAGGTGATTTTGCCACTTTTTCTTGTGTGTTAGCCCACGGATAATTTAGGTGCCGGGGACCGTGTTGAATTTTCGTTGAATCATCTATAGTAGCGTCCGTAACGACCTGGTGAAAGACTCTAGTAGCCCCGGTGGCGCTATAGAGGGGTTTAGGAGCATTTTATTGGCGACGCAATAGAAATTAGGCGATTTTGCCAGTTTTTTGTGTGTGTTAGCCCATAGAATTTTTAGGTGCCGGGGGTACGGGTCGAATTTTCTTGATTTCTTCCATAGTAGTATCCATAACGACCTGGGGAACGACTCCAATAGCCCCGGTGGTGCAATAGATGGATTTAGGAGCATTTTATTAGAGACGCAATAGGAATTAAGCGATTTTGCCACTTTTTCGTGTGTGTTAGCCCACAGATATTTTAGGTGCCAGGGGTCTGGGTCAAATTTTCTTTGATTCTTTTATAGTAATGTCTGTAAGGACCTGGGGAACGACTCCAGTAGCCCCGTTGGTGCTATAGAGGGGTTTAGGGGAATTTTATTGGCGACGCAATAGGAATTAGGCAGTTTTGCCAGTTTTTCGTGTGTTAGATCACAGATTTTTTAGGTGCCGGGAGTCCGGGTCACATTTTCTTGGATTCTTCCATAGTAGCATCCGTAACGACCTAGGAACGACTCCAGTAGAGGGGTTTAGGAGCATTTTATTAGCGACGCAATACGAAATAAGCTATTTTGTGAGTTTTTCATGTGTGTTAACCCACGGATTTTTAGGTGCTGGGGGTTCAGGTTGAATTTTCTTGGATTCTTCTGTAGTAGCATCCGTAACGACTTGGGGAACGACTCCAGTAGCTCCGACGGTGCTATAGAGCGGTTTAGGAGCATTTTATTGGCTAGACAATACAAATTAGGCGATATTGCAAGTTTTTCGTATGTGTTAACTCACGGATTTTTTAGGTGCCGGGGGTTCGGGTCAAATTTTCTTGGATTCTTCCATAGTAGCGTCTGTAACGACCTGCAGAACGACTCCAGTAGCCCTGACGGCGCTTTAGAGGGGCTTAGGAGCATTTTATTGGCGATGCAGTAAGAATTAGGCGATTTTGCCAGTTTTTTGTGTGTTAGCCCACAGATTTTTTAAGTGCCGGGGGTCCAGGTCGAATTTTCTTGGATTCTTCCATAGTTGCGTCCATAACGACCTGGGGACCGACTGTAGTAGCCCCGGCGGCGCTATAGAGGGGTTTAGGAGCATTTTATTAGCGACGCAATAGGAATTAGGCAATTTTGCAAGTTTTTCGTGTGTGTTAGCCCACAGATTTTTTAGATGCCTGAGGTGCGGGTCGAATTTTCTTGATTTCTTCCATAGTAGAATCCGAAACGACCTGGAGAACGACTCCAGTAGCCCCGGTGGCGCTATAGAGGGGTTTAGGAGCATTTTATTGGCGGCGCAATAGGAATTAGGCAATTTTGCCACTTTTTCGTGTGTGTTAGCCCACAGATATTTTCGGTGCCGGGGGTCCGGGTCGAATTTTCTAGGATTCTTCCATTGTACTGTCCGTAACGACCTAAGGAACGACTCCAGTAGCCCCGGCGATGCTTTAGAGGGGTTTATGATCATTTTATTAGAGACGCAATAGGAATTAGGCAATTTTGCCAGTTTTCCGTGTGTGTTAGCCCACAGATTTTTTACGTGCCAGGGGTCCGAGTCGATTTTTCTTGGATTTTTCAATAGTAGCGTCCGTAACGACCTGGGGAATGACACCAGTAGCCCCGGCGGTGCTATAGAGGGGTTTAGGAGCATTTTATTGGCAGTGCAATAGGAATTAAGCAATTTTTCCACTTTTTCTTGTGTGTTAGCCCACTGATATTTTAGGTGCCGGGGGTCCGGGTCGAATTTTCTTGATTTCTTCCATAGTAGCGTCTGTAACGACCTGGGGAACGACTTCAGTAGCCCCGGAGGTGCTATAGAGGGGATTAGGAGCATTTTATTGGCGACGCAATAGGAATTAGGGGATTTTGCCAGTTTTTCGTGTGTGTTAGCCCACAGATTTTTTAGGTGCCGGGGGTCCGGGTCAAATTTTCTTGGACTTTCCATAGTAGCGTCCGTAACGACCTGGGGAACGACTACAGTAGCCCTGGCGGTGCTTTAGAGGGGCTTAGGAGCATTTTATTGGCGACGCAGTAGACATTAGATGATTTTGTCAATTTATCGTGTGTGTTAGCCCACGGATTTTTTAGGTGCCGGGGGTCTGGGTCGAATTTTCTTGGATTCTTCTATAGTGGCATCCGCAATGACCTGGGGACTGACTCCAGTAGCCCCGGCGGCGTTATAGAGGGGTTTAGAAGCATTTTATTGTCGACACAATGAGAATTAGGCGATTTTGCTTGTTTTTCGTGTGTGTTAACTCTCGGATTTTTTAAGTGCCAGGGGTTCGAGTCAAATTTTCTTGGTTTCTTCCATAATAGAGTCCGTAACGACCTAGGGAACGACTCCAGTAGCCCCAGCGGCGCTTTAGATGGGTTCAAGAGCATTTTATTGGCGACGCAATAGGAATTAGGCGATTTTTCAAGTTCTTCGTGTGTGTTAGCCCACGGATATTTTAGGTGCATAGGGTGCGGGTCGAATTTTCTTGATTTCTTCCATAGTAGCGCCCATAACAACCTGGAAAACGACTCCAGTAGCCCCGACAGTGCTATAGAGGGGTTTAGGAGCATTTTATTGGCGACGCAATAGGAATTAAGAGATTTTGCCAGTTTTTCGTGTCTGTTAGCCCACGGATTTTTTAGGTGCCAGGGGTTCGGGTTGAATTTTCTTGGATTCTTCCATAGTAGCATCCGTAACGACCTGCACAACGACTCCAGTAGCCCTGACGGCGCTTTAGAGGGGCTTAGGAGCATTTTATTGGCGATGCAGTAAGAATTAGGCGATTTTGCCAGTTTTTTGTGTGTTAGCCCACAGATTTTTTAAGTGTCGGGGGTCCAGGTCGAATTATCTTGGATTCTTCCATAGTTGGCGAGGTAATACAAATTAGGCGATTTTGCAAGTTTTTCGTATGTGTTAACTCACGGATTTTTTAGGTGCCGGGGGTTCGGGTCAAATTTTCTTGGATTCTTCCATAGTAGCGTCTGTAACGACCTGCAGAACGACTCCAGTAGCCCCGGCGGCACTATAGAGAGGTTTAAGAGCATTTTATTGGCGACACAATAGAAATTAGGTGATTTGGCCAGTTTTTCGTGTGTGTTAGCCCACCGATTTTTTAGGTGCCGGGGGTCCGGGTCAAATTTTCTTGAACTCTTCAATAGTAGTGTCCGTAACGACCTGGGGAATGACTCCAGTAGCCCCGGCGGTGCTTTAGAGGGGTTTAGGAGCATTTTATTGGAGACGCAATAGAAATTAGGGAATTTTGTCAGTTTTTCGTGTGTATTATCGTAAGGATTTTTTAGGTGCCGGGGGTTCGGGTCAAATTTTCTTGGATTCTTACATAGTAGCGTCCATAACGACTTGGCGAATGACTCCAGTAGCCCCGGTGGCGATATAGAGGGGTTTAGGTGTATTTTATTGGCGACGCAATAGGAATTAGGCAATTTTGTCCGTTTTTTTTGTGTGTTAGCCCACGAATTTTTTAGGTGCCGGGGGTCCGTGTTGCATTTTCTTGGAATCTTCCATAATAGCGTCCGTAACGACTTGGGGAACGACTCCAGTAGCCCCGGCGGTGCTATAGAGGAGTTTAGGAGCATTTTATTGGCGACGCAATAGATATTAGGCAATTTTGCCAGTTTTTCGTGTGTGTTAGCCTACGGAATTTTTAGGTGCCAGGAGTTCAGGTCTAATTTTCTTGGATTCTTCCATAGTAGCGTCCGTAACGACCTGGGGAATGACTCCAGTAGCCCTGGCGGCTCTTTAGAGGGGTTCTGGAGCATTTTATTGGCGACGCAATAGCAATTAGGCGATTTTGCCAGTTTTTTTTGTGTGTTAGCCCATGGATTTTTTAGGTGCCGGGGGTCCGTGTCGCATTTTCTTGGATTTTTCCATAATAGCGTCCGTAACGACTTGGGGAACGACTCCAGTAGCCCCGGCGGTGCTATAGAGGAGTTTAGGAGCATTTTATTGGCGACGCAATAGGAATTAGGCAATTTTGCCAGTTTTTCGTGTGTGTTAGCCCATGGATTTTTTAGGTGCCGGGGGTTCGGGTCAAATTTTCTTGGATTCTTCTAGAGTAGCGTCCGTAACGACCTGGGGAATGACTCCAGTTGCCCTGGCGGCTCTTTAGGGGGTTTAGGAACATTTTATTTGCGATGCAATAGGATTTAGGCGATTTTGTCAGTTATTCGTGTGTGTTAGCCATAGATTTTTTAGGTGCCAGGGGTAGGGGTCGAATTTTCTTGGATTCTTCAATAGTAGCGTCCATAACGACCTGGGGAACGACTCCAGTAGCCCCGACGGTGCTATAGAGGGATTTAGGAGCATTTTATTGGCGACGCTATAGGAATTAGGCGATTTTGCTAGTTTTTTGTGTGTGTTAACCCACGGATTTTTTATGTGCCGGGGGTTCGGGTCAAATTTTCTTGGATTCTTAAATATTAGCGTCCGTAACGACCTAGGGAAAGACTCCAGTAGCCCCGGCGGTGCTATAGAGGGGTTTATGAGCATTTTATTGGTGACGCAATAGGAATTAGGCGATTTTGCCAGTTTTTCATGTGTGTTAGTCCACGGATATTTTAGGTGTCGGGGGTCTGGGTCGAATTTTCTTGGATTCTTACATAGTAGCGTCCGTAACAATCTGGGGAAAGACTCCAGTAGCCTCGGTGGCGCTTTAGAGGGGTTTAGGAGCATTTTATTGGCGATGCAACAGGAATTAGGCGATTTCGCCTAATTTTCGTGTGTGTTAGCCCACAGATTTTTTAGGTGCCGGGGGTGTGGGTCGAATTTTCTTGGATTCTTCTATAGTAGCATCCGTAATGACCTGGGGAACGACTCCAGTGGCCCCGGCGGTGCTATAGAGGGGTTTAGGAGCATTTTATTGGCGACGCAATAGGAATTAGGCGATTTTGCCAGTTTTTCGTGTGTGTTAGCCCACAGATATTTTAGGTGTCGGGGGTGCAGGTCGAATTTTCTTGGATTCTTCTATAGTAGCATCCGTAACGACCTGGGGAACGACTCTAGTGGCCCCGACGGTGCTATAGAGGGGTTTAGGAGCATTTTATTGGCGACGCAATAGAAATTAGGCGATTTTGCCAGTTTTTCGTGTGTGTTAGCCCACAGATTTTTTACGTGCCAGGGGTCCGTGTTGAATTTTCTTGGATTCTTCCATAGTAGCATCCATAACGACCTAGGGATTGACTCCAGTAGCCCCGGCGGCGCTTTAGAGGGGTTTAGGAGCATTTTATTTGAGACGTAATAGGAATTAGGCGATTTTGCAAGTTTTTCGTGTGTGTTAGCCCAGGGATTTTTTACGTGTCGGGGGTTCGGGTCAAATTTTTTTGGATTCTTCCATTGTAGCGTTCGTAACGACCTAGAAAATGACTCCAATAGTCCCGGCGGTGCTTTAGAGGGGTTTAGGAGCATTTTATTGGCGGCGCAATAGAAATTAAGCAATTTTGCCACTTTTTCGTGTGTGTTAGCCCATGGATATTTTAGGCGCCGGGGGTCCGGGTCAAATTTTTTTGGTTTATTCTATAGTAGCGTCCGTAGACCTGGGGAATGACTCAAGTAGCCCCGGAGGTGCTATAGAGGGGTTTAGGAGCATTTTATTAGCGATGCAATAGGAATTAGGCGATTTTGCCAGTTTTTCGTGTGTGTTAGTCCACGAATTTTTTAGGTGTTGGGGGTGTGGGTCGAATTTTCTTGGTTTCTTCCATAGTAGCGTCCGTAACGAACTGGGAAACGACTCCAGTAGCCTTGGCGGCTCTTTAGAGGGGTTCTGGAGCATTTTATTGGCGACGCAATAGAAATTAGGCGATTTTGCCAGTTTTTCGTGTGTGTTAACCCACGGATTTTTTAGGTGCTGGGGGTCCGGGTCGAATTTTTTAGGATTATTCCATAATAGCGTCCGTAACGACCTGGGGAACGACTTCAGTAGCCCCAGTGGCGCTATAGAGGGGTTTAGGAGCATGTTATTGGCGACACAATAGGAATTAGGCGATTTTGTCAGTTTTTCGTGTGTGTTAGCCCACGGATTTTTTAGGTGCCGGGGGTCCAGGTCAAATTTTCTTGGATTCTTCTATAGTAGCGTCCGTAACGACCTGGAGAACAACTCCAGTAGCCCTGGCGGCTCATTAGAGGGGTTTAGGAGCATTTTATTGGCGACACAATAGGAATTAGGCGATTTTCCAGTTTTTCGTGTGTGTTAGTCCACATATTTTTTAGGTGTTGGGGGTGCGGGTCGAATTTTCTTGGATTCTTCCATAGTAGCGACGGTAACGACCAGGGAACGACTCCAGTAGCCCTGGCGGCTCTTTAGAGGGGTTCTGGAGTATTTTATTGGCGACTCAATAGGAATTAGGCAATTTTGCCAGTTTTTTGTGTGTGTTAGCCCACGAATTTTTCAGGTGTTAGAGGTGCGGGTCAAATATTCTTGGATTCTTCCATAGTAGCGTCCGTAACGACCTGGGGAACGACTCCAGTAGCCCTGGCGGCTCTTTAGAGGGGTTCTAGAGCATTTTATTAGCGACGCAATAGGAATTAGGCGATAGCCCAGGGATTTTTTACGTGCCGAGGGTTCGGGTCAAATTTTCTTGGATTCTTCCATAGTAGCGTCCGTAACGACCTGGAAAATGACTCCAATAGTCCCGGCGGTGCTTTAGAGGGGTTTAGGAGCATTTTATTGGCGGCGCAATAGGAATTAAGCAATTTTGCCACTTTTTCGTGTGTGTTAGCCCATGGATATTTTAGGTGCCGGGGGTCCGGGTCAAATTTTTTTGGTTTATTCTATAGTAGCGTCCGTAGACCTGGGGAATGACTCAAGTAGCCCCGGAGGTGCTATAGAGGGGTTTAGGATCATTTTATTAGCGATGCAATAGGAATTAGGCGATTTTGCCAGTTTTTCGTGTGTGTTAGTCTACGGATTTTTTAGGTGTTGGGGGTGCGGGTCGAATTTTCTTGGTTTCTTCCATAGTAGCGTCCGTAACGAACTGGGAAACGACTCCAGTAGCCTTGGCGGCTCTTTAGAGGGGTTCTGGAGCATTTTATTGGCGACGCAATAGAAATTAGGCGTTTTTGCCAGTTTTTCGTGTGTGTTAACCCACGGATTTTTTAGGTGCTGGGGGTCCGGGTCGAATTTTTTTGGATTCTTCCATAATAGCGTCCGTAACGACCTGGGGAACGACTTCAGTAGCCCTAGTGGCACTATAGAGGGGTTTAGGAGCATTTTATTGGCGACACAATAGGAATTAGGTGATTTTGTCAGTTTTTCGTGTGTGTTAGCCCACGGATTTTTTAGGTGCCGGGGGTCCAGGTCAAATTTTCTTGGATTCTTCTATTGTAGCGTCCGTAACGACCTGGGGAACAACTCCAGTAGCCCTGGCGGCTCTTCAGAGGGGTTTAGGAGCATTTTATTGGCGACACAATAGGAATTAGGCGATTTTCCAGTTTTTCGTATGTGTTAGTCCACATATTTTTTAGGTGTTGGGGGTGCGGGTCGAATTTTCTTGGATTCTTCCATAGTAGCAACGGTAACGACCTGGGGAACGACTCCAGTAGCCCTGGCGGCTCTTTAGAGGGGTTCTGGAGTATTTTATTGGCGACGCAATAGGAATTAGGCAATTTTGCCAGTTTTTCGTGTGTGTTAGCCCAGGGATTTTTTAAGTACCGAGGGTGTGTGTCTAAATTTCTTAGATTCTTCCATTTGTAGCATCCGTAACGACCTGGAGAACGACTCCAGTAGCTCCGACGGTGCTATAGAGGGGTTTAGGAGCATTTTATTGGCAGCGCAATAGGAATTAGGCAATTTTGCCACTTTTTCGTGTGAGTTAGCCTACGGATATTTTAGGTGCCGGGGGTCCGGGTCAAACTTTCTTGGATTCTTCTATAGTAGCGTCCATAACAACCTGGGGAACGAATCGAATAGCCCCGGCGGCTCTTTAGAGGGGTTTAGGAGCATTTTATTAGCGATGCAATAGGAATTAGGCGATTTTGCCAGTTTTTCGTGTGTGTTAGTCCACGGATTTTTTAGGTGTTGGGGGTGCGGGTCTTATTTTCTTGGTTTCTTCCATAGTAGCGTCCGTAACGAACTGGGAAACGACTCCAGAAGCCTTGGCGGCTCTTTAGAGGGGTTCTGGAGCATTTTATTGGCGACGCAATAGAAATTAGGCGATTTTGCCAGTTTTTCGTGTGTGTTAACCCACGGATTTTTTAGGTGCTGGGGGTCCGGGTCGAATTTTGTTGGATTCTTCCATAAAAGCGTCCGTAACGACCTGGGGAACGACTTCAGTAGCCCCAGTGGCGCTATAGAGGGGTTTAGGAGCATTTTATTGGCGACACAATAGGAATTAGGCGATTTTGTCAGTTTTTCGTGTGTGTTAGCCCACGGATTTTTTAGGTGCCGGGGGTCCAGGTCAAATTTTCTTGGATTCTTCTATAGTAGCGTCCGTAACGACCTGGGGAACAACTCCAGTAGCCCTGGCGGCTCTTTAGAGGGGTTTAGGAGCATTTTATTGGCGACACAATAGGAATTAGGCGATTTTGCAGTTTTTCGTGTGTGTTAGTCCACACATTTTTTAGGTGTTGGGGGTGCGGGTCGAATTTTCTTTGATTCTTCCATAGTAGCGACGGTAACGACCTGGGGAACGACTCCAGTAGCCCTGGCGGCTCTTTATAGGGATTCTGGAGTATTTTATTGGCTACTCAATAGGAATTAGGCGATTTTGCCAGTTTTTCGTGTGTGTTAGCCCACGGAATTTTTAGGTGCCGGGGGTGCAGGTTAAATTTTCTTGGATTCTTCTATAGTAGCGTCCGTAACGACCTGGGGAACGACTCCAGTAGCCCTGGCGTCTCTTTAGAGGGTTCTGGAGCATTTTATTGGCGACGCAATAGGAATTAGGCGATTTTCCTAGTTTTTCGTGTGTGTTAGCCCACAAATTTTTTAGGTGTTGGAGGTACGGGTCGAATTTTCTTGGATTATTCCATAGTAGCGTCCGTAACGACCTGGGAATGACTCCAGTAGCCCTGGCGGCTCTTTAGAGGGGTTTAGGAGCATTTTATTGGCGACGCAATAGGAATTCAGCGATTTTTCAAGTTTTTCGCGTGAGTTAGTCCACAGATTTTTTAGCTGTTGAGGGTGCGGGTTGAATTTTCTTAGATTCTTCCATAGTAGTGTCCGTAACGACCTGGGGAACGACTCCAGTAGCCCTGGCGGCTCTTTAGAGGGGTTCTGGAGCATTTTATTGGCGACGCAATAGGAAATAGGCGATTTTGCCAGTTTTTCGTGTGTGTTAGCCCACAGAATTTTTATGTACCGGGGGTTCGGGTCGATATTTCTTGATTTCTTCTATAGTAGCGTCCGTAACGACCTGGGGAACGACTCCAGTAGCCCCGACAGCGCTATAGAAGGGTTTAGGAGCATTTTATTGGCGACGCAATAGGAATTAGGCGATTTTGCCAGTTTTTCGTGTGTGTTAGCCCACGGATTTTTTAGGTGAAGGGGGTCCGAGTCAAATTTTCTTGAAATCTTCCATAGTAGCATCTGTAACGACCTGGGGAACGACTCCAGTAGCCCTGGTGGTGCTTTAGAGGGGTTTAGGAGCATTTTGTTGGCGGCGCAATAGGAATTAGGCAATTTTGCCAGTTTTTCGTGTGTGTTAGCCCACAGATATTTTAGGTGCCGGGGGTTCGGGTCAAATTTTCTTGGATTCTTCAATAGTAGCGTCTGTAACGACCTGGGGAACGACTCATGTAGCCCCGGCGGTGCTATAGAGGGGTTTAGGAGCATTTTATTGGCGATGCGATAGGAATTAGGCGATTTTGCTAGTTTTTCGTGTGTGTTAGCCTACAGATTTTTTAGGTGCCGGGGTTCCGAGTCACATTTTATTGGATTCTTCCATAGTAGCATCCGTAACGACCTAGGAACGACTCCAGTAGCGATGGCGATGCTTTAGAGGGGTTTAGGAGCATTTTATTGGCGACGCAATAGGAAATAAGCGATTTTGCCAGTTTTTCATGTGTGTTAACCCACAGAATTTTTAGGTGTCGGGGGTTCGGGTCGAATTTTCTTGGATTCTTCTATAATAGCGTCCGTATCGACTTGTGGAATGACTCCAGTAGCCCCGGCGGTGCTATAGAGGGGCTTAGGAGCATTTTATTGGCGACGCAATAGGAATTAGGCAATTTTGCCAGTTTTTCGTGTGTGTTAGCCCACAGATATTTTAGGTGCCGGGGGTTTGGGTCAAATTTTCTTGGATTCTTCCATAGTAGCATCCGTAACAACCTGGGGAACGACTCATGTAGTCCCGGCAATGCTTTAGAGGGATTTAGGAGCATTTAATTGGCGGCGCAATAGGAATTAAGCAATTTTGCCACTTTTTCGTGTGTGTTAGCCCACAAATATTTTAGGTGCTGGGGGTCCGGGTCAAAGTTTTTTGGATTATTCTATAGTAGCGTCCGTAACGACCTGGGGAACGACTCCAGTAGCCCCGGAGGTTCTATAGAGGGGTTTAGGAACATTTTATTGGCGATGCAATAGGAATTAGGCGATTTTGCAAGTTTTTCGTGTGTGTTAGTCCACGGATTTTTTAGGTGTTGGGGGTGCGGGATGAATTTTCTTAGATTCTTCCATAGTAGCGTCCGTAACAAACTGGGGAACGACTCCAGTAGCCCTGGAAGCTCTTTAGAGGGGTTCTGGAGCATTTTATTGGCGACGCAATAGGAATTAGGCGATTTTGACAGTTTTTCGTGTGGGTTAGCCCACGAATTTTTTAGGTGCTGGGGGTCCGGGTTGAAGTTTCTTGGATTCTTCCATAATAGCGTCCGTAACGACCTGGGGAACGACTCTAGTAGCCTCGGCGGCGCTATAGAGGGGTTTAGGAGCATTTTATTGGCGATGCAATAGGAATTAGGCGATTTTGTCAGTTTTTCATATGTGTTAACCCACAGATTTTTTAGGTGCCAGGGGTTCGGGTTAAATTTTCTTGGATTATTCCATAGTAGCGTCCGTAACGACCTGGGGAACGACTCCAGTAGCCACGGCAGCCCTTTAGAGGGGTTCATGAGCATTTTATTGGCGACGCAATAGGAATTAGGCGATTTTGCAATTTTTTCGTGTGTGTTAGCCCACAGATATTTTAGGTGCCGGGGGTCCGGGTAAACTTTTCTTGGATTCTTCCATTGTAGCGTCCGTAACAACCTGGGGAACGACTCTAGTAGCCCCGGCGGCGCTTTAGAGGGGTTTAGGAGCATTTTATTGGCGACGCGATAGGAATTAAGCAATTTTGCAAGTTTTTCGTGTGTGTTAGCCCACAGATTTTTAAGGTGCCGGGGTCCGGGTCGAATTTTCTTGGATTCTTCCATAGTAGCGTCTGTAACGACTTGGGGACTGACTTTAGTAGCCCCGGCGGCGTTATAGAGAGGTTTAGGAGCATTTTATTGGCGACGCAATAAGAATTAGGCGATTTTGCCAGTTTTTTTTGTTTGTTAACTCTTGGACTTTTTAGGTGTCCGGGGTTCGGGTCAAATTTTCTTGGATTCTTCCATAATAGCGTTTGTAACGACCTAGGGAACGACTCCAGTAGCCCCTGCGGCGCTTTAGAGGGGTTCAGGAGGATTTTATTGGCGACGCAATAGGAATTAGGCGATTTTGCCAGTTCTTCGTGTGTGTTAGCCCATGGATTTTTTAGGTGCCTAGGGTCCTGGTCGAATTTTCTTGATTTCTTCCATAGTAGCGTCTGTAACGACCTGGAAAACGACTCCAGTAGCCTCGACAGTGCTATAGAGGGGTTTAGGAGCATTTTATTGGCGACGCAATAGGAATTAGGAGATTTTGCCAGTTTTTCGTGTCTGTTAGCCCACGGATTGTTTAGGTGCCGGGGTCCGGGTCAAATTTTCTTGGATTCTTCCATAGTAGCGTCCGTAACAACCTGTGGAACGACTCCAGTAGCCCCGGCAGTGCTTTAGAGGGGTATAGGAGCATTCTATTGGAGACGCAATAGGAATTAGGCGATTTTGCTAGTTTTTCGTGTGTGTTAGCCCACAGATTTTTTAGGTGCCGGGGGTCCAGGTTGAATTTTCTTGGATTCTTCCATAGTAGCGTCCGTAACGACCTGGGGAACGACTCCAGTAGCCCCGGCGACGCTATAGAGGGATTTAGGAGCATTTTATTGGCGACGCAATAGCAATTAGGCGATTTTACCAATTTTTCGTGAGTGTTAACCCACAGATTTTTTAGGTGCCGGGGTTTTGGATCAAAATTTCTTGGATTCTTCCATAGTAGCACCTGTAACGACCTAGGGAACGACTCCAGTAGCCCCGGCGGTGCTATAGAGGGGTTTATGAGCATTTTATTGGCGACGCAATTGGAATTAGGCAATTTTGCCAGTTTTTCGTGTGTGTTAGCCCACTAAATTTTTAGGTGTCGGGGGTCTAGTAGCATCCGTAACGACCTGGAGAACGACTCCAGTAGCCCCGGCGGTGCTATAGAGGGATTTAGGAGCATTTTATAGGCGACGCAATAGGAATTTCCCGATTTTGCCAGTTTTTCGTATGTGTTAACCCACAGATTTTTCAGGTGCCGGGGGTTCGGGTCAAATTTTGTTGGATTCTTCCATAATAGCATCCTTAATGACCTGGGGAACAACTTCAGTAGCCCTGGCGGCGCTTTAGAGGTGTTCAAGAGCATTTTATTGGCGACGCAATAGGAATTAGGCGATTTTGAATGTTTTTTGTGTGTGTTAGCCCACAGATTTTTTAGGTGCCGGGGGTGAGGGTCAAATCTTCTTGATTTCTTCCATAGTAGCGTCCGTAACGACCTGGGGAACGACTCCAGTAGCCCCGGCGGCGTTTAGAGGTGTTATGGAGCATTTTATTTACGACGCAATAGGAATTAGGCGATTTTGCAATTTTTTCGTGTGTGTTAGCCCACAGATATTTTAGGTGCCGGGGGTCCGGGTAAACTTTTCTTGGATTCTTCCATTGTAGCGTCCGTAACAACCTGGGGAACGACTCTAGTAGCCCCGGCGGCGCTTTAGAGGGGTTTAGGAGCATTTTATTGGCGACGCGATAGGAATTAAGCAATTTTGCAAGTTTTTCGTGTGTGTTAGTCTACGGATTTTTAAGGTGTAGGGGGTCCGGGTCGAATTTTCTTGGATTCTTACATAGTAGAGTCCTTAACGATCTGGGTAACGACTCTAGTAGCTCCGGCGGCGCTTTAGAGGGGTTTAGGAGCATTTTATTGGCGGCGCAATAGGAATTAGGCGATTTTGCCAGTTTTTCGTGTGTGTTAGCCCACAGAATTTTTAGGTGCCGGGGGTTCGGGTCAAATTTTCTTGGATTCTTCAATAGTAGCGTCCGTAACGACCTGGGGAATGACTCCAGTAGCCCCGGAGGCGCTATAGAGGGGCTTAGGAGCATTTTATTGGCGACGCAATAGGAATTAGGCAATTTTGCCAATTTTTCATGTGTGTTAGCCCACAGATTTTTTAGGTACCGGGGGTTCGGGTCCAATTTTCTTGGATTCTTCCATAGTAGCGTCCATAACGACTTGGAGAACGACTCCAGTAGCCCCGACAGTGCTATAGAGGGGTTCAAGAGCATTTTATTGGCGACGCGATAGGAATTAAGCGATTTTGCCAATTATTCGTGTGTGTTAGTCCACAGATTATTTTACGTGTTGGGGGTGCGGGTCGAATTTTCTTGGATTCTTTCATAGTAGGGTCTATAACGACCTGGGGAACGACTCCAGTAGCCCGGCGGAGCTATAGAGGGATTTAGGAGCATTTATTGGCGACGCAATAGGAATTAGGCAATTTTGCTAGTTTTTTGTGTGTGTTAACCCACAGATTTTTTAGGTGCCGGGAGTTCGGGTCAAATTTTCTTGGATTCTTAAATAGTAGCATCCGTAACGACTTAGGGAAAGACTCCAGTAGCCCCGATGGTGCTATAGAGGGGTTTAGGAGCATTTTATTGGCGACGCAATCAGAATTATGCGATTTTGCCAGTTTTTCGTGTGTGTTAGCCCACTGAATTTTTAGGTGCCGGGGGTCTGGGTCGAAGTTTCTTGATTTCTTCCATAGTAGCTTCCGTAACGACCTGGGGAACGACTACAGTAGTCCCGGCGGTGCAATAGAGGGGTTTAGGAGCATTTTATTGGCGACGCAATAGGAATTAGGCGATTTTGCAAGTTTTTCGTATGTGTTAGCCCACGGATTTTTTATGTGTCGGGTGTCCGGGTCGACCTTTCTTGGATTTTTCTATAGTAGCATCCGTAACGACCTGGAGAACGACTCCAGTAGCCCCAGCGGTGCTATAGAGGGATTTAGGAGCATTTTATAGGCGACGCAATAGGAATTACCCGATTTTGCCAGTTTTTCGTATGTGTTAACCCACAGATTTTTTAGGTGCCGGGGGTTCGGGTCATATTTTGTTGGATTCTTCCATAATAGCATCCATAATGACCTGGGGAACGACTTCAGTAGCCCTGGCGGCGCTTTAGAGGTGTTCAAGAGCATTTTATTGGCGACGCAATAGGAATTAGGCGATTTTGAATGTTTTTTGTGTGTGTTAGCCCACGGTTTTTTTAGGTGCCGGGGGTGCGGGTCAAATTTTCTTGATTTCTTCCATAGTAGCGTCCATAACGACCTAGGGAACACATCCAGTAGCCCCGGCGACGCTATAGAGGGGTTTAGGAGCATTATATTAGAGACGCAATAGGAATTAGGTGATTTTGCCAGTTTTTCGTGTCTGTTAGCCCAAGGATTTTTTATTTTCCAGGGGTCCGTGATGAATTTTCTTTGATTCATCCATAGTAGCGTCTGTAATGACCTAGGGAACGACTCCAGTAGCCCCAGCGGCACTATAGAGGGGTTTAGGATCATTTTATTGGCAATGCAATAGGAATTAGGCGATTTTGCCTGTTTTTCGTGTGTGCTAGCCCACAGAATTTTTAGGTGCCGGGGGTTCGGGTCAAATTTTCTTAGATTCTTCAATAGTAGCGTCCGTAACGACCTGGGGAATGACTCTAGTAGCCCCGGAGGTGCTATAGAGGGGCTTAGGAGCATTTTATTGGCGACGCAATAGGAATTAGGCAATTTTGCCAATTTTTCATGTGTGTTAGCCTACAGATTTTTTAGGTACCGGGGGTTCGGGTCCAATTTTCTTGGATTCTTCCATAGTAGCCTCCGTAACGACTTGGAGAACGACTCCAGTAGCCCCGACTGTGCTATAAAGGGGTTCAAGAGCATTTTATTGGCGACGCGATAGGAATTAAGCGATTTTGCCAATTATTCGTGTGTGTTACTCCACAGATTATTTTAGGTGTTGGGGGTGCGGGTCGAATTTTCTTGGATTATTCCATAGTAGCGTCCGTAACGACCTAGGGAACGACTCCAGTAGCCCTGGCGGCTCTTTAGAGGGGTTCTGGAGCAGTTTATTGGCGACGCAATAGGAATTAGGTGATTTTGCCAGTTTTTCGTGTGTGTTAGCCCAAGGATTTTTTACGTGCTAGGGGTCCGTGTCGAATTTTCTTGGATTCATCCATAGTAGCATCCGTAATGACCTAGGGAACGACTCCAGTAGCCCCAGCGGCACTATAGAGGGGTTTAGGAGCATTTTATTGGCAACGCAAAAGGAATTAGGCGATTTTGCCAGTTTTTCGTGTGTGTTAGCCCACAACATTTTTATGTGCCGGGGGTTCGGGTCAAATTTTCTTGGATTGTTCCATAGTAGCGTCCGTAACGACCTGGGGAATGACTCTAGTAGCCCCGGCGGCGCAATAGAGGGGTTTAGGAGCATTTTATTGGCGACGCATTAGGAATTAGGCAATTTTGCCAGTTTTTCATGTGTGTTAGCCCACAGATTTTTTAGGTGCCGGGGGTTTGGGTCCAATTTTCTTGGATTCATCCATATTAGCGTCCGTAACGACCTGGGGAATGACTCCAGTAGACCTGGCGGCTCTTTAGAGGGGTTCAGGAGCATTTTATTGGCGACGCGATAGGAATTAAGCAATTTTGCAAGTTTTTCGTGTGTGTTAGTCTACGGATTTTTTAGGTGTCGGGGGTCCGGGTCGAATTTTTTTGGATTCTTACATAGTAGCATCCGTAACGATCTGGTGAACGACTCCAGTAGCTCCGGCGGTGCTTTAGAGGGGTTTAGGAGCATTTTATTGGCGGCGCAATAGGAATCAGGTGATTTTGCCAGTTTTTCGTGTGTGTTAGTCCACGGATTTTTTATGTGGCCGGGGGTCCGGGTCGCATTTTCTTGGATTCTTCTATATTAGCATCCGTAATGACCTGGGGAACGACTCCAGTAGCCCGGCGGCGCTATATAGGGATTTATGAGCATTTTATTGGCGACGCAATAGGAATTAGGCGATTTTGCTAGTTTTTTGTGTGTGTTAACCCACGGATTTTTTAGGTGCCGGGGTTCGGGTCAAATTTTCTTGGATTCTTAAATAGTAGCGTCCGTAACGACCTAGGGAAAGACTCCAGTAGCCCCGGCGGTGCTATAGAGGGGTTTATGAGCATTTTATTGGCGACGCAATCAGAATTAGGTGATTTTGCTAGTTTTTCGCGTGTGTTAGCCCACTGAATTTTTAGGTGCCGGGGGTCTGGGTCGAATTTTCTTGATTTCTTCCATAGTAGCTTCCGTAACAATCTGGAGAACGACTCCAGTAGTCCCGGTGGTGTAATAGAGGGGTTTAGGAGCATTTTATTGGCGACGCAATAGGAATTAGGCAATTTTGCCAGTTTTTCGTGTGTGTTAGCCCACAGAATATTTAGGTACCGGGGGTCCGGGTCGAATTTTCTTGATTTCTTCCATAGTAGCATCCGTTACGACTTGCAGAACGACTCCAGCAGCCCCGGTGGCGCTGTAGAGGGGTTTAAGAGCATTTTATTGGCGACGCAATACGAATTAGGCGATTTTGCCAGTTTTTCGTGTGTGTTAGCCCACAGATTTTTTAGGTTCCAGGGGTGCAGGTCTAATTTTCTTGATTTCTTCCATAGTAGCGTCCATAATGACCTGGAGAACGACTCCAGTAGACCCGACGGTGCTATAGAGGGGTTTAGGAGCATTTTATTGGCGACGCAATCAGAATTATGCGATTTTGCCAGTTTTTTGTGTGTGTTAGCCCACTGAATTTTTAGGTGCCGGGGGTCTGGGTTGAATTTTCTTGATTTCTTCCATAGTAGCTTCCGTAACGACCTGGGAACGACTCCAGTAGTCCCGGCGGTGCAATAGAGGGGTTTAGGAGCATTTTATTGGCGAAGCAATAGGAATTAGGCGATTTTGCAAGTTTTTCGTATGTGTTAGCCCACGGATTTTTTATGTGCTGAGGGTCCGGGTCGAATTTTCTTGGATTTTTCCATAATAGCATCCGTAACGACCTGGGGAACGACTTCAGTAGCCCCGACGGTGATATAGAGGGATTTAGGAGCATTTTATTGGCGACGCAATAGGAATTACTAGATTTTGCCAGTTTTTTGTGTGTTTTATCCCACAGATTTTTTAGGTGCCAGGGGTTCGGGTCAAATTTTGTTGGATTCTTCCATAATAGCATCCGTAATGACTTGGGGAACGACGTCAGTAGCCCTGGAAACGCTTTAGAGGTGTTCAAGAGCATTTTATTGGCGACGTAATAGGAATTAGGCGATTTTGAATGTTTTTTATGTTTGTTAGCCCACGGTTGTTTTAGGTGCCGGAGGTGCGGGTCAAATTTTCTTGATTTCTTCCATATTAGCGTCCGTAACGACCTGGGGAACACATCCATTAGCCCCGGCGACGCTATAGAGGGGTTATGGAGCATTTTATTTGCGACGCAATAGGAATTAGGCGATTTTGCAAGTTTTTCGTGTGTGTTAGCCCACAGATTTTTTAGGTGCCGGGGGTTTGGGTAACATTTTCTTGGATTCTTCCATTGTAGCGTCCGTAACAACCTGGGGAACGACTCCAGTAGCCCCGGCGGTGCTTTAGAGGGGTTTAGGAGCATTTTATTGGCGGCGCAAAATTAATTAAGCAATTTTGCCACTTTTTCGTGTGTGTTAGCCCACAGATATTTTAGGTGCCGGGGGTCCAGTCAGATTTTCTTGGATTCTTCAATAGTAGTGTCCGTAACGACCTGGGGAACGACTCCAGTAGCCCCGGCGGTGCTATAGAGAGGTTTAGAAGCATTGTATTGGCGACACAATAGGAATTAGGCGAATTTGCCAGTTTTTCGTGTTTGTTAGCCCACGGATGTTTTAGGTGCCGGGGGTCTGGGTCAAACTTTCTTGGATTCTTAAATAGTAGCGTCCGTAAAGACCTTGGGAATGACTCCAGTAGCCCCGGCGGCGCTTTAGAGGGGTTTAGGATCATTTTATTGGAGACGCAATAGGAATTAGGCGATTTTGCCAGTTTTTCGTGTGTGTTATCCCACGGAATTTTTAGATGTCGGCGGTCCGGGTCGAATTTTCTTGGATTCTTTCATAGTAGCGTCCATAACGACCTTGGGAACACATCCAGTAGCCCCGGCGGCGCTATAGAGGGGTTTAGGAGCATTATATTAGAGACGCAATAGGAATTAGGTGATTTTGCTAGTGTTTCGTGTGTGGTAGCCCAAGGATTTTTTATTTTCCAGGGGTCCGTGTCAAAGTTTCTTTGATTCATCCATAGTAGCATCCGTAATGACCTAGGGAACGACTCCAGTAGCCCCAGCGGCACTATAGAGGGGTTTAGGATCATTTTATTGGAAACGCATTGGCAATTTTTCATGTATGTTAGCCCACAGAATTTTTAGGTGCCGGGGGTTCGAGTCAAATTTTCTTGGATTCTTCAACAGTAGCATCCATAATGACCTGGGGAATGACTCCAGTAGCCCCGGCGGCGCTATAGAGGGGTTTAGAAGCATTTTATTGGCGACGCAATAGGAATTAGACAATTTTGCCAATTTTTCATGTATGTTAGCGCACAGATTTTTTAGGTGCCGGGTTTCGGGTCAAATTTTCTTGGATTCTTCCATAGTAGCATCTGTAACGACCTGGAGAACGACTCTAGTAGCCCCGACAGTGCTATAGAGGAGTTCAGGAGCATTTTATTGGCTACGCAATAGGAATTAAGCGATATTCTAGTTTTCGTGTGTGTTAGTCCACGGAGTTTTTAGGTGTTGGGCGTGCGGGTCGAATTTTCTTGGATTCTTCCATAGTAGCGTCCGTAACGACCTGGGGAATGACTCCAGTAGTCCTGGCGCCTCTTTAGAGGGGTTTTGGAGTATTTTATTGGCGACGCAATAGGAATTAGGCGATTTTGCCAGTTTATCGTGTGTGTTAGCCCATGGATTTTTTAGGTGCTGGGGGTCCAGGTCAAATTTTCTTGGATTATTCCATAGTAGCGTCCGTAATGACCTGGGGAACGACTCCAGAAGCCCTGACGGATCTTTAGAGGGGTTTAGGAGCTTTTTATTGGCGACACAATAGGAATTACGCGATTTTCCAGTTTTTCGTGTGTGTTAGTCCACGGATTTTTTGGGTATTGCAGGTGCGAGATGAATTTTCTTGGATTCTTCCATAGTAGCGTCCGTAACGAACTGGGGAACGATTCCAGTAGCCCTGGCGTCTCTTTAGAGGGGTTCTGGAGCATTTTATTGGCGACGCAATGTGAATTAGGCGATTTTGCCAATTTTTCGTGTGTGTTAGCCCACGGATTTTTTAGGTGTTGGGGGTCCGGGTCGAATTATCTTGATTACTTCCATAGTAGCTTCCCTAACGACCTGGGGAACGACTCCAATAGCCCCGGCAGTGCAATAGAGGGGTATATGAGCATTTTATTGGCGACGCAATAGGAATTAGGCGATTTTGCAAGTTTTTTGTGTGTGTTAGCCCATGGATTTTTTAGGTGCCGGGGGTCCGGGTCGAATTTTCTTGGATTCTTCTATAGTAACGTCCATAACGACCTGGGGAACGACTCCAGTAGCCCCGGCGGTGCTATAGAGGGATTTAGGAGCATTTTATTGGCGACGCAATAGGAATTACCCGATTTTGCCAGTTTTTTGTGTGTGTTAACCCACAGATTTTTTAGGTGCCGGGGGTTCGGGTCAAATTTTCTTGGATTCTTCCATAATAGCGTCCGTAACGACCTGGGGAACGACTCTAATAGCCCTGGCGGGGCTTTAGAGAGGTTCAGGAGCATTTTATTGGCGACGCAATAGGAATTAGGTGATTTTGCAAGTTTTTCGTGTGTGTTGGCCCACAGTTTTTTGGGTTCCGGGGGTACGGATCAAATTTTCTTGATTTCTTCCATAGTAGCGTCCATAACGACCTGGGGAACGACTCTAGTAGCCCCGGCGGCGCTTTAGAGGGGTTATGGAGCATTTTATTTGCGACGCAATAGGAATTAGGAGATTTTGCAAGTTTTTCATGTGTGTTAGCCCACAGATTTTTTAGGTGCTAGGGGTCTGGGTCAAATTTTCTTGGATTCTTCAATTGTAGCATCCGTAACAACCTGGGGAACGACTCCAGTAGCCCCGGCGGTGCTTTAGAGGGGTTAAGGAGCATTTTATTGGCGACGCAAAATTAATTAAGTAATTTTGCCACTTTTTCGTGTGTGTTAGCCCACGGATATTTTAGGTGATGGGCGTCCGGTCGAATTTTCTTGGATTCTTCAATAGTAGCATCCGTAACGACCTGGGGAACGACTACAATAGCCCTGGCGGTGCTATAGAGAGGTTTAGAAGCATTTTATCTGCGACACAATAAGAATTAGGCGAATTTTCCAGTTTTTCGTGTGTGTTAGCCCACGGATTTTTTAGGTGCCGGGGGTCCGGGTCAAACGTTCTGTGATTCTTCAATAGTAGCATTCGTAATGACCTTGGGAATGACTCCAGTAGCCCCGGTGGCGCTTTAGAGGGGTTTAGGATCATTTTATTGGAGATGCAATAGGAATTAGGCGATTTTGCCAGTTTTTCGTGTGTTTAGCCCACGGATTTTTTAGATGCCGATGGTCCGGGTCGAATTTTCTTGGATATTTCTATAGTAGCGTCCGTAACGACCTGGGGAACACATCCAGTACCCCCGGTGGCGCTATAGAGAGGTTTAGGAGCATTTAATTAGAGATGCAATAGGAATAAGGTGATTTTGCCAGTTTTTCGTGTGTTATCCCAAGGATTTTTTACGTGCCAGGGGTCCGTGTCGAATTTTCTTGGATTCATCCATAGTAGCGTCTGTAATGACCTAGAGAACGACTCTAGTAGCCCCGGCGGCGCTGTAGAGGAGTCTAAGAGCATTTTATTGGCAATGCAATAGGAATTAGGCGATTTTGCCAGTGTTTCGTGTGTGTTAGCCCACGGATGTTTTAGGTGCCAGGGGTGCGGGTCTAATTTTCTTTATTTCTTCCATAGTAGCGTCCGTAATGACCTGGAGAACGACTCCAATAGCCCCGACGGTGCTATAGAGGGGTTTAGGAGCATTTTATTGGCGACGCATTAGGAATTAGGCAATTTTGCCAGTTTTTCATGTGTGTTAGCATGCAAAGTTTTTAGGTGCCGGGGGTTCGGGTCGAATTTTCTTGGTTTATTCCATAGTAGCGTCCGTAACGACCTGGGGAATGACTCCAGTAGCCCTGGCAGCTCTTTAGAGGGGTTCAGGAGCATTTTATTGGCAACGCGATAGGTATTAAGCAATTTAGCAAGTTTTTCGTGTGTGTTAGTCCACGGATTTTTTAGGTGTCAGAGGTCCGGGTCGAATTTTCTTGGATTCTTACATAGTAGCGTCCGTAACGATTTGGGGAACGATCCAGTAGCTCCGGCGGTGCTTTAGAGGGATTTAGGAGCATTTTATTGGCGGCGCAATAGGAATTAGGCGATTTTGCTAGTTTTTCGTGTGTGTTAGCCCACGGATTTTTTAGGTGCCGGGGTCCGGGTCAAATATTTTTGGATTCTTCCATAGTAGCATCCATAATGACCTGGGGAATGACTCCAGTAGCCCTGGCGGCTCTTTAGAGGGGTTTAGGAGAATTTTATTGGCGACGCAATAGGAATTAGGCAATTTTGCCAGTTTTTCGTGTGTCTTAGTCCATAGATTTTTTAGGTGCCGGGGATCCGGGTCATATTTTCTTGGATTTTCCATAGTAACATCCATAACGACTTGGAGAACGACTCCAGTAGCCCCGGCGGTGCTATAAAGAGATTTAGGAGCATTTTATAGGCGACGCAATAGGAATTACCCGATTTTGCCAGTTTTTCGTGTGTGTTAACCCACAGATTTTTTAGGTGCCAGGGGTTTGGGTCAAATTTTGTTGGATTCTTAAATAGTAGCATCTGTAACGACTTAGGGAAAGACTCCAGTAGCCCCGGCGGTGCTATAGAGGGGTTTATGAGAATTTTATTAGCGACGCAATCGGAATTAGGCGATTTTGCCAGTTTTTCGTGTATGTTAATTCTCGGATTTTTTAGGTGCTGGGGGTTCGGGTCAAATTTTCTTGGATTCTTCCATAGAAGCGTCTGCAACGACCTAGGGAAGGACTCCAGTAGCCCCAACGGCGCTTTAGAGGGGTTCATGAGATTTTTATTGGGCGACGCAATAGGAATTAGGCAATTTTGCCAGTTTTTCGTGTGTGTTAGCTCACGGATTTTTTAGGTTCCTGGGGTGCGGGTCAAATTTTCTTGATTTTTTCCATAGTAGCATCCGTAACGACCTGGGGAACAACTCTGGTAGCCCCGACGGTGCTGTAGAGGGGTTTAGGAGCATTTTATTGGCGACGCAATAGGAATTAGGACATTTTGCCAGTTTTTTGTGTATGTTAGCCCACGGATTTTTTTAGGTGCCGGGGGTTCGGGTCAAATTTTCTTGGATTCTTAAATAGTAGCATCCGTAACGATTTAGGGAAAGACTCTAGTAGCCCCGGCGGTGCTATAGAGGGGTTTATGAGCATTTTATTGGCGACGCAATTGGAATTAGGCGATTTTGCCAGTTTTTCGTGTGTGTTAGCCCACTGAATTTTTAGGTGCCGGGGGTCTGGGTCGAATTTTCTTGATTTCTTCCATATTAGCTTCCGTAACGATCTGGGGAACGACTCCAGTAGCCCCGGCGGTGTAATAGAGGGGTTTAGGAGCATTTTATTGGCGACGCAATAGGAATTAGGCAATTTTGCCAGTTTTTCGTGTGTGTTAGCCTACAGAAATTTTAGGTACCAGGGGTCCGGGTCGAATTTTATTGATTTCTTCCATAGTAGCGTCCGTTACGACTTGGAGAATGACTCTAGCAGCCTCGGCGGCGCTGTAGAGGGGTTTAAGAGCATTTTATTGGCGACGCAATAGGAATTAGGCGATTTTGCCAGTTTTTCGTTTGTGTTAGCCCACGGATGTTTTAGGTGCCAGGGGTGCGGGTCTAATTTTCTTGATTTCTTCCATAGTAGCGTCCATAATGACCTGGAGAACGACTCCAGTAGCCCCGACGGTGCTATAGAGGAGTTTAGGAGCATTTTATTGGCGACGCAATCAGAATTATGCGATTTTGCCAGTTTTTCGTGTGTGTTAACCCACTGAATTTTTAGGTGCCGGGGGTCTGGGTCCAAGTTTCTTGATTTCTTCCATAGTAGCTTCCGTAACGACTTGGGGAACGACTCCAGTAGCCCCGGCGGTGCAATAGAGGGGTTTAGGAGTATTTTATTGGCGACGCAATAGGAATTTGGCGATTTTGCAAGTTTTTCGTATGTGTTAGCCCACAGAATTTTTATATGCCGGGTGTCTGGGTCGACTTTTCTTGGATTTTCCATAGTAACATCCGTAACGACTTGGAGAACGACTCCAGTAGCCCCGGCGGTGCTATAAAGAGATTTAGTTGCATTTTATAGGCGACGCAATAGGAATTACCCGATTTTGCCAGTTTTTCGTGTGTGTTAACCCACAGATTTTTTAGGTGCCAGGGGTTTGGGTCAAATTTTGTTGGATTCTTAAATAGTAGCATCTGTAACGACTTAGGGAAAGACTCCAGTAGCCCCGGCGGTGCTATAGAGGGGTTTATGAGAATTTTATTGGCGACGCAATCGGAATTAGGCGATTTTGCCAGTTTTTCGTGTATGTTAATTCTCGGATTTTTTAGGTGCTGGGGGTTCGGGTCAAATTTTCTTGGATTCTTCCATAGAAGCGTCTGCAACGACCTAGGGAAGGACTCCAGTAGCCCCAGCGGCGCTTTAGAGGGGTTCATGAGATTTTTATTGGGCGACGCAATAGGAATTAGGCAATTTTGCCAGTTTTTCGTGTGTGTTAGCTCACGGATTTTTTAGGTTCCTGGGGTGCGGGTCAAAATTTCTTGATTTTTTCCATAGTAGCATCCGTAACGACCTGGGGAACAACTCTGGTAGCCCCGACGGTGCTGTAGAGGGGTTTAGGAGCATTTTATTGGCGACGCAATAGGAATTAGGACATTTTGCCAGTTTTTTGTGTATGTTAGCCCACGGATTTTTTAGGTGCCGGGGGTTCGGGTCAAATTTTCTTGGATTCTTAAATAGTAGCATCCGTAACGATTTAGGGAAAGACTCTAGTAGCCCCGGCGGTGCTATAGAGGGGTTTATGAGCATTTTATTGGCGACGCAATTGGAATTAGGCGATTTTGCCAGTTTTTCGTGTGTGTTAGCCCACTGAATTTTTAGGTGCCGGGGGTCTGGGTCGAATTTTCTTGATTTCTTCCATATTAGCTTCCGTAACGATCTGGGGAACGACTCCAGTAGCCCCGGCGGTGTAATAGAGGGGTTTAGGAGCATTTTATTGGCGACGCAATAGGAATTAGGCAATTTTGCCAGTTTTTCGTATGTGTTAGCCTACAGAAATTTTAGGTACCAGGGGTCCGGGTCGAATTTTATTGATTTCTTCCATAGTAGCATCCGTAACGACTTGTAGAACGACTCCAGTAGCCCCGGCGGTGCTATAGAGGGATTTAGGAGCATTTTATAGGCGACGCAATAAGAATTACCCAATTTTGCCAGTTTTTCGTGTGTGTTAACCCACGGATTTTTTAGGTGCCAGGGGTTCGGGTCAAATTTTGTTGGATTCTTAAATAGTCGCATCCGTAACGACTTAGGGAAAGACTCCAGTAGCCCCAGCGGTGCTATAGAGGGGTTTAGGAGCATTTTATTGGCGACGCAATCGGAATTAGGCGATTTTGCCAATTTTTCGTGTGTGTCAGCCCACTGAATTTTTAGGTGCCGGGGGTCTGGGTCGAATTTTCTTGATTTCTTCCATAGTAGCTTCCGTAACGATCTGGGGAACGACTCCAGTAGCCCCGGCGGTGTAATAGAGGGGTTTAGGAGCATTTTATTGGCGACGCAATAGGAATTAGGCGATTTTGCAAGTTTTTCGTGTGTGTTAGCCCACAGAATTTTTAGGTACCAGGGGTCCGGCTCGAATTTTCTTGATTTCTTCAATAGTAGCGTCCATTACGACTTGGAGAATGACTCCAGCAGCCCCGGCGGCGCTGTAGAGGGGTTTAAGAGCATTTTATTGGCGACGCAATAGGAATTAGGCGATTTTGCCAGTTTTTCGTGTGTGTTAGCCCACAGATTTTTTAGGTGCCAGGGGTGCGAGTCTAATTTTCTTCATTTCTTCCATAGTAGCGTCCGTAATGACCTGGAGAATGACTCCAGTAGCCTCGACGGTGCTATAGAGGGATTTAGAAGCATTTTATTGGCGACGCAATCAGAATTATGCGATTTTGCCAGTTTTTCGTGTGTGTTAGCCCACTAAATTTTTAGGTGCCGGGGGTCTGGGTCGAAGTTTCTTGATTTCTTCCCTAGTAGCTTCCGTAACGACCTGGGGAACGACTCCAGCAGCCCCGGCGGTGCTATAGAGGGGTTTAGGAGCATTTTATTGGCGACGCAATCAGAATTATGCAATTTTGCCAGTTTTTCGTGTGTGTTAGCCCACTGAATTTTTAGGTGCCGAGGTTCTGGGTTGAAGTTTCTTGATTTCTTCCATAGTAGCTTCCGTAACGACCTGGGGAACGACTCCATTAGCCCCGGCGGTGCTATAGAGGGATTTAGGAGCATTTTATAGGGTACGCAATAGGAATTACCCGATTTTGCCAGTTTTTCGTGTGTGTTAACCGACAGATTTTTTAGGTGCCGGGGGTTCGGGTCAAATTTTGTTGGATTCTTCCATAATAGCATCTGTAATGACCTGGGGAACGACTTCACTAGCCCTGGCGGCGCTTTAGAGTTGTTCAAGAGCATTTTATTGGCGACGCAATAGGAATTAGGCGATTTTGCTAGTTTTTCGTGTGTGTTAGCCCACGGTTTTTTTAGGTGCCGGGGGTCTGGGTCAAAATTTCTTGATTTCGTCCATAGTAGCGTCCGTAACGACCTGGGGAACGACTCCAGTAGCCCCGGCGGTGTAATAGAGGGGTTTAGGAGCATTTTATTGGCGACGCAATAGGAATTAGGCGATTTTGCAATTTTTTCGTATGTGTTAGCCCATAGAATTTGTAGGTACCAGGGGTCCGGGTCGAATTTTCTTGATTTCTTCCATAGTAGCGTCCGTTACGACTTGGAGAATGACTCCAGCAGCCCCGGCGGCGCTGTAGAGGGGTTTAAGAGCATTTTATTGGCGACGCAATAGGAATTAGGCGATTTTGCCAGTTTTTCGTGTGTGTTAGCCCACTGATTTTTAAGGTGCCAGGGGTGCGGGTCTAATTTTCTTGATTTCTTCCATAGTAGCATCCGTAATGACCTGGAGAACGACTCCAGTAGCCCCGACGGTGCTATAGAGGGGTTTAGGAGCATTTTATTGGCGACGCAATTAGAATTATGCGATTTTGCCAGTTTTTCGTGTGTGTTAGCCTACTGAATTTTTAGGTGCCGGGGGTCTGGGTTGAAGTTTCTTGATTTCTTCCCTAGTAGCTTCCGTAACGACCTGGGGAACGACTCCAGCAGCCCCGGCGGTGCTATAGAGGGGTTTAGGAGCATTTTATTGGCGACGCAATCAGAATTATGCAATTTTGCCAGTTTTTCGTGTGTGTTAGCCCACTGAATTTTTAGGTGCCGAGGTTCTGGGTTGAAGTTTCTTGATTTCTTCCATAGTAGCTTCCGTAACGACCTGGGGAACGACTCCATTAGCCCCGGCGGTGCTATAGAGGGATTTAGGAGCATTTTATAGGGTACGCAATAGGAATTACCCGATTTTGCCAGTTTTTCGTGTGTGTTAACCCACAGATTTTTTAGGTGCCGGAGGTTCGGGTCAAATTTTGTTGGATTCTTCCATAATAGCATCTGTAATGACCTGGGGAACGACTTCACTAGCCCTGGCGGCGCTTTAGAGGTGTTCAAGAGCATTTTATTGGCGACGCTGTAGGAATTAGGCGATTTTGTATGTTTTTTGTGTGTGTTAGCCACGGTTTTTTTAGGTGCCGGGGGTGCGGGTCAAAATTTCTTGATTTCGTCCATAGTAGCGTCCGTAACGACCTGGGGAACGACTCCAGTAGCCCCGGCGGTGTTTAGAGGTGTTATGGAGCATTTTATTTGCGACGCAATAGGAATTAGGCGATTTTGCAATTTTTTCGTATGTGTTAGCCCACAAATTTTTTAGGTGCCGGGGGTTCGGGTAAATATTTCTTGGATTCTTCCATTGTAGCGTCCATAACAACCTGGGGAACGACTCCAGTAGCCCCGACGGTGCTTTAGAAGGGTTTAGGAGCATTTTATTGGCGGCGCAAAATTAATTAAGCAATTTTGCCACTTTTTCGTGTGTGTTAGCCCACGGATATTTTAGGTGCCGAGGGTCCGAATCGAATTTTCTTGGATTCTTCCATTATAGTGTCTGTAACGACCTAAGGAACGACTCCAGTAGCCCTAGCGGTGCTTTAGACGGGTTTAGGATCATTTTATTAGAGACGCAATAGGAATTAGGCAATTTTGCCAGTTTTTCGTGTGTGTTAGCCCACAGATTTTTTACGTGCCAGGGGTCCGTATCGAATTTCATGGATTTTTCAATAGTAGCGTCCGTAACGACCTGGGAAACGACTCTAATAGCCCCGGCGGTGCAATAGAGAGGTTTAGGAGCATTTTATTGGTGGCGCAATAAGAATTAAGCAATTTTGCTAGTTTTTCGTGTGTGTTAGCCCACAGAATTTTTAGGTGTCGGGGGTCCGGGTCGAATTTTCTTTATTTCTTCCATTGTAGCATCCGTAACAACCTGGAGAACGACTCCAGTAGCCCCGATAGGGCTATAGAGGGGTTTAGGAGCATTTTATTGGCGACGCAATAGGAATTAGGAAATTTTGCTAGTTTTTCATGTCTGTTAGCCCACAGATTTTTTCGGTGCCGGGGGTCCGGGTCAAATTTTCTTGGATTCTGCCATAGTAGCATCCGTAACGACCTTTGGAACGACTCCAGTAGCCCCGGCGGTGCTTTAGAGGGGTATAGGAGCATTCTATTGGAGAAGCAATAGAAATTAGGCGATTTTGCCAGTTTTTCGTGTGTGTTAACCCACAGATTTTTTAGGTGCCAGGGGTCCAGGTCGAATTTTCTTGGATTCTTCCATAGTAGCGTCCGTAACGACCTGGGGTATTACTCCAGTAGCCCCGGCACTGCTATAGAGGGATTTAGGAGCATTTTATTGGCGACGCAATAGGAATAGGCGATTTTGCCAGTTTTTCGTGTGTGTTAACCCATGGATTTTTTAGGTGCCGGGGGTTCGGGTCAAATTTTCTTGGATTCTTCCATAGTAGCGTCCGTAACGACCTAGGTAAAGACTCCAGTAGCCCGGTGGTGCTTTAGAGGGGTATAGGAGCATTCTATTGGAGACGCAATAGAAATTAGGCGATTTTGCCAGTTTTTCGTGTGTGTTAACCCACAGATTTTTTAGCTGCCAGGGGTCCAGGTCGAATTTTCTTGGATTCTTCCATTGTAGCGTCCGTAACGACCTGGGTATTACTCCAGTAGCCCCGGCGGTGCAATAGAGAGGTTTAAGAGCATTTTATTAGCGACGCAATAGGAATTAGGCAATTTTGCTAGTTTTTAGTGTGTATTAGACCACAGATTTTTTAGGTGCCAGGGGTGCGGGTTGAAATTTCTTAATTTCTTCCATAGTAGCGTCCGTAACGACCTGGAGAACGACTCCAGTAGCCCCGATGGTTCTATAGAAGGGTTTAGGAGCATTTTATTGGCGACGCAATCGGAATTATGTAATTTTTCTAGTTTTTCGTGTGTGTTAGCCCACTGAATTTTTAGGTGCCGGAGGTCTAGGTCGAATTTTCTTGATTTCTTCCATAGTAGCTTTCGTAACGACCTGGGGAACGACTCTAGTAGCCCCGGCTGTGCAATAGAGGGGTTTATGAGCATTTTATTGGCGACGCAATAGGAATTAGGCGATTTTTCAAGTCTTTCGTGTGTGTTAGCCCACAGAATTTTTAGGTGCCGGGGGTCCGGGTTGAATTTTCTAGGATTCTTCTATAGTAACGTCCGTAACGACTTGGGGAACGACTCCAGTAGCCCCGGCGGTGCTATAGAGGGATTTAGGAGCATTTTATAGGCGACGCAATAGGAATTACCCGATTTTGCTAGTTTTTCGTGTGTGTTAACACACAGATTTTTTAGGTGCCGGGGGTTCGGGTCAAATTTTGTTGGATTCTTCCATAATAGCATCCGTAATGACCTGGGGAACGACTCAAATAGCCCTGGCGGCGCTTTAGAGGTGTTCAAGAGCATTTTATTGGCGACGCAATAGGAATTAGGCGATTTTGCATGTTTTTTGTATGTGTTAGCCCACGGTTTTTTTTAGGTGCCGGGGGTGCGGGTCAAAATTTCTTGATTTCTTCCATAGTAGTGTCCGTAACGACCTGGGGAACGACTCCAGTAGCCCCGGCGGCGTTTAGAGGTGTTATGGAGCATTTTATTTGCGACGCAATAAGAATTAGGCGATTTTGCAATTTTTTCGTATGTGTTAGCCCACAGAATTTTTAAGTGCCGGGGGTCCGGGTAAAATTTTCTTGGATTCTTCCATTGTAGCGTCCGTAACAACCTGGGGAACGACTCCAGTAGCCCCGGCGGTGCTTTAGAGGGGTTTAGGAGCATTTTATTTGCGGCGCAAAATTAATTAAGCAATTTTGCCACTTTTTCGTGTGTGTTAGCCCACAGATATTTTAGGTGCCGAGGGTCCGATCAAATTTTCTTGGATTCTTCAATAGTAGTGTCCGTAACGACCTGGGGAACGACTCCAGTAGCCCCGGCGGTGCTATAGAGAAGTTTAGAAGCATTTTATTGGCGACATAATAGGAATTAGGCGAATTTGCCAATTTTTCGTGTTTGTTAGCCCACGGATTTTTTAGGTGCCGGGGGTCTGGGTCAAACTTTTTTGGATTCTTCAATAGTAGCGTCCGTAACGACCTAGGGAATGACTCCAGTAGCCCCGGCGGTGCAATAGAGGGGTTTAGGAGCATTTTATTGCCGACGCAATAGGAATTAGGCGATTTTGCAAGTTTTTCGTATGTGTTAGCCCACGGAATTTTTATGTGCCGGGTGTCCGGGTTGACCTTTCTTGGATTTTTCCATAGTAACATCCGTAACGACTTGGAGAACGACTTCAGTAGCCCCGGCGGTGCTATAGAGGGATTTAGGAGCATTTTATAGGCGACGCAATAGGAATTACCCGATTTTGCAAGTTTTTCGTGTGTGTTAACCCACAGATTTTTTAGGTGCCGGGAGTTCGGGTCAAATTTTGTTGGATTCTTCCATAATAGCATCCGTAATGACCTGGGGAACGACTTCACTAGCCCTGGCGGCGCTTTAGAGGTGTTCAAGAGCATTTTATTGGCGACGCAATTGGAATTAGGCGATTTTGCATATTTTTTGTGTGTGTTAACCCACGTTTTTTTAGGTGCCGGGGGTGCAGGTCAAATTTTCTTAATTTCATCCATAGTAGCGTCTGTAATGACCTGGGGAATGACTCTAGTAGCCTCGGCGGCGTTTAGAGGGGTTATGGAGCATTTTATTTGCGACGCAATAGGAATTAGGCGATTTTGCAATTTTTTCGTGTGTGTTAGCCCACAGATTTTTTAGGTGCCGGGGGTCCGGGTAAAATTTTCTTGGATTCTTCCACTGTAGCGTCTGTAACAACCTGGGGAACGACTCCAATAGCCCCGGCAGTGCTTTAGAGGGGTTTAGGAGAATTTTATTGGCGGCGCAAAATTAATTAAGCAATTTTGCCACTTTTGTATGTGTGTTAGCGCACGGATATTTTAGGTGCCGGGGGTCCGGTCAAATTTTCTTGGATTCTTCAATAGTAGTGTCCGTAACGACCTGGGGAACTACTCCAGTAGCCCCGGCGGTGCTATAGAGAGGTTTAGAAGCATTTTATTGGTGACGCAATAGGAATTAGGCAATTTTGTCAGTTTTTCGTGTGTGTTATCCCACGGATTTTTTAGGTGCCGGGGGTCCGGGTCAAACTTTCTTGGATTCTTCAATAGTAGCATCCGTAACGACCTGGGGAATGACTCCAGTAGCCCCGGCGGCGCTTTAGAGGGGTTTAGGATCATTTTATTAGAGACGCAATAGGAATTAGGCGATTTTGCCAGTTTTTCGTGTTTGTTATCCCACATATTTTTTAGATGCCGGCGGTTTGGGTCGAATTTTCTTGGATTCTTCCATAGTAGCGTCCGTAACGACTTGGGGAACTACTCCAGTAGCCCGGCGGCGCTATTGAGGGATTTAGGAGCATTTTATTGGCGACGCAATAGGAATCCCGGCGATTTTGATAGTTTTTTGTGTGTTAACCCACAGATTTTTTAGGTGCCGGGGGTTCGGGTCAAATTTTCTTGGATTCTTAAATAGTAGCATCCGTAACGACTTAGGGAAAGACTCCAGTAGCCCCGGCGGTGCTATAGAGGGGTTTATGAGCATTTTATTGGCGACGCAATCGAAATTAGGCGATTTTGCCAGTTTTTCGTGTGTGTTAGCCCACTGAATGTTTAGGTGCCGGGGGTCTGGGTCGAAGTTTCTTGATTTCTTCCATAGTAGCTTCCGTAACGACCTGGGGAACGACTCCAGTAGCCCCGGCGGTGCAATAGAGGGGTTTAGGAGCTTTTTATTGGCGACGCAATAGGAATTAGGCGATTTTGCAAGTTTTTCATATGTGTTAGCCCACGGAATTTTTATGTGCCGGGTGTACAGGTCGACTTTTCTTGGATTTTTCCATAGTAACATCCGTAACGACTTGGAGAACGACTTCAGTAGCCCCGGCGGTGCTATAGAGGGATTTAGGAGCATTTTATAGGCGACGCAATAGGAATAACCCGATTTTGCCAGTTTTTCGTGTGTGTTAACCCACAGATTTTTTAGGTGCCGGGGGTTCGGGTCAAATTTTGTTGGATTCTTCCATAATAGCATCCGTAATGACCTGGGGAACGACTTCACTAGCCCTGGCGGCGCTTTAGAGGTGTTCAAGAGCATTTTATTGGCGACGCAATAGGAATTAGGCGATTTTGCATGTTTTTTGTGTGTGTTAGCCCACGGTTTTTTTAGGTGCCGGGGGTGCGGGTCAAAATTTCTTCATTTCATCCATAGTAGCGTCCGTAATGACCTGGGGAATGACTCTAGTAGCCTCGGCAGCGTTTAGAGGGGTTATGGAGCATTTTATTTGCGACGCAATAGGAATTAGGCGATTTTGCAATTTTTTCGTGTGTGTTAGCCCACAGATTTTTTAGGTGCCGGGGGTCCGGGTAAAATTTTCTTGGATTCTTCCACTGTAGCGTCTGTAACAACCTGGGGAACGACTCCAATAGCCCCGGCGGTGGTTTAGAGGGGTTTAGGAGCATTTTATTGGCGGCGCAAAATTAATTAAGCAATTTTGCCACTTTTACCTGTGTGTTAGCCCACGGATATTTTAGGTGCCGAGGGTCCGGTCAAATTTTCTTGGATTCTTCAATAGTAGTGTCCGTAACGACCTGGGGAACGACTCCAGTAGCCCCGGCGGTGCTATAGAGAGGTTTAGAAGCATTTTATAGGCGATACAATAGGAATTAGGCGAATTTGCCAGTTTTTCGTGTTTGTTAGCCCACGGATTTTTTAGGTGCCGGAGGTCTGGGTCAAACTTTCTTGGATTCTTCAATAGTAGCGTCCTTAACGACCTGGGGAATGACTCCAACAGCCCCGACGGCTCTTTAGAGGGGTTTATGAGCATTGTTTTGGAGACGCAATCGGAATTAGGCGATTTTGCCAGTTTTTCGTGTGTGTTAGCCCACGGATTTTTTAGGTGCTTGGGGTGCGGGTCAAATTTTCTTGATTTCTTCCATAGTAGCATCTGTAACGACCTGGGGAACCACTCCAGTAGCCCCGGCGGCGCGATAGAGGGATTTAGGAGCATTTTATTGGCAGCGCAATAGGAATTAGACAATTTTGCCACTTTTTCGTGTGTGTTATCCCACAGATATTTTAGGTGCCGGGGGTCCGGATCAAATTTTCTTGGATTCTTCCATTATAGTGTCTATAACGACCTAAGGAACGACTCCAGTAGCCCTAGCGGTGCTTTACAGGGGTTTAGGATCATTTTATTAGAGACGCAATAGGAATTAGGCAATTTTGCCAGTTTTCCGTGTGTGTTAGCCCACAGATTTTTTATGTCCTAGGGGTCCGTGTCGAATTTTCTTGGATTTTTCAATAGTAGCGTCCGTAATGACCTGGGGAACGACTCTAGTAGCCCCGACGTTGCAATAGAGAGGTTTAGGAGCATTTTATTGGTGGCGCAATAGGAATTAAGCAATTTTGCTAGTTTTCGTGTGTGTTAGCCCACAGATGTTTTAGGTGCTGGGGGTCAGTGTCAAATTTTCTTGGATTATTCCATAGTAGCGTCCGTAACGACCTGGGGAACGACTCCAGTAGCCCCGACGGCGCTTTAGAGGAGTTTAGGAGCATTTTATTGGCGATGCAATAGGAATTAGGAGATTTTGCTAGTTTTTCGTGTCTGTTAGCCCACAGATTTTTTAGGTGCCGAGGGTCCGGGTCAAATTTTCTTGGATTCTGCCATAGTAGCATCCGTAACGACCTTTAGAACGACTCCAGTAGCCCCGGCGACGCTTTAGAGGAGTATAGGAGCATTCTATTGGAGATACAATAGGAATTAGGCGATTTTGCCAGTTTTTCGTGTGTGTTAACCCACAGATTTTTTAGGTGCCAGGGGTCCAGGTCGAATTTTCTTGGATTCTTCCATAGTAGTGTCCGTAACGACCTGGGGTATTACTCCAGTAGCCTCGGCGGTGCTATAGAGGGATTTAGGAGCATTTTATTGGCGATGCAATAGGAATAGGCAATTTTGCCAGTTTTTCGTGTGTGTTAACCCACGGATTTTTTAGGTACCGGGGGTTCGGGTCAAATTTTCTTGTATTCTTCCATAGTAGCGTCCGTAACGACCTAGGGAAAGACTCCAGTAGCCCGGCGGTGCTATAGAGGGGTTTATGAGCATTTTATTGGCGACGCAATCGGAATTAGGCGATTTTGCCAGTTTTTCGTATGTGTTAGCCCACTGAATTTTTAGGTGCCGGGGGTCTGGGTCGAATTTTCTTGATTTCTTAAATTGTATCTCCCGTAACGACCTGGGAAACGACTCCAGTAGCCCCGGCGGTCCAATAGAGAGGTTTAGGAGCATTTTATTGGCGACGCAATAGGAATTAGGCAATTTTGCCAGTTTTTCGTGTGTGTTAGCCCACAGAATTTTTAGGTATCGGAGGTCCGGGTTGAATTTTCTTGATTTCTTCCATAGTAGATTCCGTAACGATCTGGGGAATGACTCCAGTAGCCCCGGCGGTGTAATAGAGGGGTTTAGGAGCATTTTATTGGCGACGCAATAGGAATTAGGCAATTTTGCCAGTTTTTCGTGTGTGTTAGCCCACGGATTTTTTAGGTACCAGGGGTGCGGGTCAAAATTTCTTAATTTCTTCCATAGTAGCGTCCGTAACGACCTGGAGAATGACTCCAGTAGCCCCGACGGTTCTATAGAGGGGTTTAGGAGCATTTTATTGGCGACGCAATCAGAATTATGCGATTTTGCCAGTTTTTCGTGTGTGTTAGCCCACTGAATTTTTAGGTGCCGGGGGTCTGGGTCGAAGGTTCTTGATTTCTTCCATAGTATCTTCCGTAACGACCTGGGGAACGACTCCAGTAGCCCCGGCGGTGCAATAGAGGGGTTTAGGAGCATTTTATTGGCGACGCAATAGGAATTAGGCGATTTTGCAAGTTTTTCGTATGTGTTAGCCCACGGAATTTTTATTTGCCGGGTGTCCGGGTCGACTTTTCTTGGATTTTTCCATAGTAACATCCGTAACGACTTGGAGAACGACTTCAGTAGCCCCGGCGGTGCTATAGAGGGATTTAGGAGCATTTTATAGGCGACGCAATAGGAATTACCCGATTTTGCCAGTTTTTCGTGTGTGTTAACCCACAGATTTTTTAGGTGCCGGGAGTTCGGGTCAAATTTTGTTGGATTCTTCCATAATAGCATCCGTAATGACCTGGGGAACGACTTCACTAGCCCTGGCGGCGCTTTAGAGGTGTTCAAGAGCATTTTATTGGCGACGCAATTGGAATTAGGCGATTTTGCATATTTTTTGTGTGTGTTAGCCCACGGTTTTTTAGGTGCCGGGGGTGCAGGTCAAATTTTCTTAATTTCATCGATAGTAGCGTCCGTAATGACCTGAGGAACGACTCTAGTAGCCTCGGCGGCGTTTAGAGGGGTTATGGAGCATTTTATTTGCGACGCAATGGGAATTAGGAGATTTTGCAAGTTTTTCGTGTGTGTTAACCCACAGATTTTTTAGGTGCTAGGGGTCCGGGTCAAATTTTCTTGGATTCTTCCATTGTAGCGTCCGTAACAACCTGGGAACGACTCCAGTAGCCCCGGCGGTGCTTTAGAGGGGTTAAGGAGCATTTTATTGGCGGCGCAAAATTAATTAAGTAATTTTCCCACTTCTTCGTGTGTGTTAGCCCACGGATATTTTAGGTGATGGGGGTCCGGTCGAATTTTCTTGGATTCTTCAATAGTAGCATCCATAACGACCTGGGGAACGACTCCAGTAGCCCTGGCGGTGCTATAGAGAGGTTTAGAAGCATTTTATCGGCGACACAATAGGAATTAGGCGAATTTGCTAGTTTTTCGTGTGTGTTAGCCCACGTTTTTTTAGGTGCCGGGGGTCCGGGTCGAATTTTCTTGGATTGTTTCATAATAGCATCCGTAACGACCTTGGGAATGACTCCAGTAGCCCCGGCGGCGCTTTAGAGGGGTTTAGGATCATTTTATTGGAGACGCAATATGAATTAGGCGATTTTGCCAGTTTTTTGTGTGTGTTAGCCCACAGATTTTTTAGATGCCGACGGTCCGGGTCGAATTTTCTTGGATTTTTCCATAGTAGCGTCCGTAACGACCTGGGGAACACATACAGTACCCCTGGCGGCGCTATAGAGTGGTTTAGGAGCATTTTATTAGAGACGCAATAGGAATAAGGTGATTTTGCCAGTTTTTCGTGTGTGTTAGCCCAAGGATTTTTTACGTGCCAGGGGTCTGTGTCGAATTTTCTTGGATTCATCCATAGTAGCGTCCGTAATGACCTAGAGAACGACTCCAGTAGCCCCAGCGGCACTATAGAGGGGTTTAGGAGCATTTTATTGGCAACGCAATAGTAATTAGGTGATTTTGCCAGTTTTTCGTGTGTGTTAGCCCACAGCATTTTTAGGTGCCGGGGGTTCGGGTCAAATTTTCTTGGATTCTTCCATAGTAGCGTCCGTAACGACCTGGGGAATGACTCCAGTAGCCCCGGTGGTGCAATAGAGGGGTTTAGGAGCATTTTATTGGTGACGCATTAGGAATTACGCAATTTTCCAGTTTTTCATGTGTGTTAGCCCACAGATTTTTTAGGTGCCGGGGGTTCAGGTCGAATTTTCTTGGTTTCTTCCATAGTAGCGTCCGTAACGACCTGGGGAATGACTCCAGTAGCCCTGGCGGCTCTTTAGAGGGGTTTAGGACCATTTTATTCGCAACGCGATAGGAATGAAGCAATTTTGCATGTTTTTCGTGTGTGTTAGTCCACGGATTTTTTAGGTGTCGGGGGTCCGGGTCGAATTTTCTTGGATTCTTACATAGTAGCGTACGTAACGATATGGGGAACGATCCAGTAGCTCCAGCGGTGCTTTAGAGGGGTTTAGCAGCATTTTATTGGCGGCGCAATAGGAATTAGGCGATTTTGCCAGTTTTTCGTGTGTGTTAGCCCACGGATTTTTTAGGTGCCGGGGGTCCGGGTCAAATTTTTTTGGATTCTTCCATAGTAGCGTCCATAACGACCTGGGGAACGACTTCAGTAGCCCTGTCGACTCTTTAGAGGGGTTTAGGAGCATTTTATTGGCGACGCAATAGGAATTAGGCAATTTTGCCAGTTTTTCGTGTGTCTTAGTCCATAGATTTTTTAGGTGCCGGGGATCCGGGTCATATTTTATTGGATTTTTCCATAGTAGCATCCGTAACGACCTGGGGAACGACTCCAGTAGTCCTAGCGGGGCTTTAGAGGGGTTTAGGATCATTTTATTGAAGACGCAATAGGAATTAGGCGATTTTGCCAGTTTTTCGTGTTTGTTATCCCACAGATTTTTTAGATGCCGGCGGTCCGGGTCGAATTTTCTTGGATTCTTCTATAGTAGCGTCCGTAACGACCTGGGGAACTACTCCAGTAGTCCGGCGGCGCTATAGAGGGATTTAGGAGCATTTTATTGGCGACGATATAGGAATTAGGCGATTTTGCCAGTTTTTCGTGTGTGTTAACTCTCGGATTTATTAGGTGCCGGGGGTTCGGGTCAAATTTTCTTGGATTCTTCCATAGAAGCGTCCGCAACGACCTAGGGAACGACTCCAGTAGCCCCAGCGGCGCTTTAGAGGGGTTCAGGAGATTTTTATTGGCGACGCAATAGGAATTAGGCAATTTTGCCAGTTTTTCGTGTGTGTTAGCTCACGGATTTTTTAGGTTCCGGGGGTCCGGGTCGAATTTTCTTGGATTCATCCATAGTAGCGTCCGTAACGACCAGGGGAACGACTCCAGTAGCCCGGCGGCGCTATAGAGGGATTTAGGAGCATTTTATTGGCGACGCAATAGGAATTAGGCGATTTTGCTAGTTTTTTGTGTGTGTTAACCCACAGATTTTTTAGGTGTCGGGGGTTCGGGTCAAATTTTCTCGGATTCTTAAATAGTAGCATCCGTAACGACCTGGGGATTGACTCCAGTAGCCCCGGCGGTGCTTTAGATGGGTTTAGGATCATTTTATTGAAGACGCAATAGGAATTAGGCGATTTTGCCAGTTTTTCGTGTTTGTTATCCCACAGATTTTTTAGATGCCGGCGGTCCGGGTCGAATTTTCTTGGATTCTTCTATAGTATCGTCCGTAACGACCTGGGGAACTACTCCAGTAGTCCGGCGGCGCTATAGAGGGATTTAGGAGCATTTTATTGGCGACGTAATAGGAATTAGGCGATTTTGATAGTTTTTTGTGTGTGTTAACCCACAGATTTTTTAGGTGCCGGGGGTTCGGGTCAAATTTTCTTGGATTCTTAAATAGTAGCATCCATAACGACTTAGGGAAAGACTCCAGTAGCCCCGGCGGTGCTATAGAGGTGTTTATGAGCATTTTATTAGCGACGCAATCGGAATTATGCGATTTTGCCAGTTTTTCGTGTGTGTTAGCCCACTGAATTTTTAGGTGCCGGGGGTCTCGGTCGAATTTTCTTGATTTCTTCCATAGTAGCTTCTGTAACGATCTGGGGAACGACTCTAGTAGCCCCGGCGGTGTACTAGAGGGGTTTAGGAGCATTTTATTGGCGACGCAATAGGAATTAGGAAATTTGCCAGTTTTTCGTGTGTGTTAGCCTACAGAAATTTAAGGTACCGGGGGTCCGAGTCGAATTTTCTTGATTTCTTCCATAGTAGCGTCCGTTACGATTTGGAGAATGACTCCAGCAGCCCCGGCGGCGCTGTAGAGGGGTTTAAGAGCATTTTATTGGCGACGCAATAGGAATTAGGCAATTTTGCCAGTTTTTCGTGTGTGTTAGCCTACGGAATTTTAAGGTGCCAGGGGTGCGGGTCTAATTTTCTTGATTTCTTCCATAGTAGCGTCCGTAATGACCTGGAGAATGACTCCAGTAGCCCCGGCGGTGTAATAGAGGGGTTTAGGATCATTTTATTGGCGACGCAATAGGAATTAGGCAAGTTTGCCAGTTTTTCGTGTGTGTTAGCCCACAGAATTTTTAGGTGCCGGGGGTTCGGGTCGAAGTTTCTTGATTTATTCCATAGTAGCATCCGTTACGACTTGGAGAATGACTCCAGCAGCCCCGGCGGCGCTGTAGAGGGGTTTAAGAGCATTTTATTGGCGACGCAATAGGAATTAGGCGATTTTGCCAGTTTTTCGTGTGTGTTAGCCCACGGATTTTTTAGGTGCCAGGGGTGCGAGTCTAATTTTCTTGATTTCTTCCATAGTAGCGTCCGTTACGACTTGGAGAATGACTCCAGCAGCCCCGGCGGCGCTGTAGAGGGGTTTAAGAGCTTTTTATTGGCGACGCAATCAGAATTATGCGATTTTGCCAGTTTTTCGTGTGTGTTAGCCCACTGAATTTTTATGTGCCGGGGGTCTGGGTTGAATTTTTTTGATTTCTTCCATAGTAGCTTCCATAACGACCTGGGGAACCACTCCAGTAGTCCCGGCGGTGCGATAGAGGGGTTTAGGAGCATTTTATTGGCGACGCAATAGGAATTAGGCAATTTTGCAAGTTTTTCGTATGTGTTAGCCCACGGAATTTTTATGTGCCGGGAGTCCGGGTCGACTTTTCTTGGATTTTTCCATAGTAACATCCGTAACGACCTGGAGAACGACTCCAGTAGCCCCGGCGGTGCTATAGAGGGATTTAGGAGCATTTTATAGGCGACGCAATAGGAATTACCCGATTTTGCCAGTTTTTCGTGTGTGTTAACCCACAGATTTTTTAGGTGCCGGGGGTTCGGGTCAAATTTTGTTTGATTTTTCCATAATAGCATCCGTAATGACCTGGGGAACGAATTCAGTAGCCCTGGCGGCGCTTTAGAGGTGTTCAAGAGCATTTTATTGGCGACGCAATAGGAATTAGGCGATTTTTCATGTTTTTTGTGTGTGTTAGCCCACGGTTTTTTTAGGTGCCGGGGGTGCGGGTCAAAATTTCTTGATTTCTTCCATAGTAGCGTCCGTAACGACCTGGGGAACGACTACAGTAGCCCCGGCGGCGTTTAGAGGTGTTATGGAGTATTTTATTTGCAACGCAATAGGAATTAGGCGATTTTGTAATTTTTTCGTATGTGTTAGCCCACAGATTTTTTAGGTGCCAGGGGTCCGGGTAAAATTTTCTTGGATTCTTCCATTGTAGCGTCCGTAACAACCTGGGGAACGACTCCAGTAGCCCCAGCGGTGCTTTAGAGGGGTTTAGGAGCATTTTATTGGCGGCGCAAAATTAATTAAGCAATTTTGCCACTTTTTCGTGTGTGTTAGCCCACGGATATTTTAGGTGCCAAGGGTCCGGTCAAATTTTCTTGGATTTTTCAATAGTAGTGTCCGTAACGACCTGGGGAACGACTCCAGTAGCCCCGGCGATGCTATAGAGAGGTTTAGAAGCATTTTATTGGCGATACAATAGGAATTAGGCGAATTTGCCAGTTTTTCGTGTTTGTTAGCCCACGGATTTTTTAGGTGCCGGGGGTCTGGGTCAAACTTTCTTGGATTCTTCAATAGTAGCATCCGTAACGACCTGGGGAATGACTCCAGTAGCCCCGACGGCGCTTTAGAGGGGTTTATGAGCATTTTATTGGCGACGCAATCGGAATTAGGCGATTTTGCCAGTTTTTCGTGTGTGTTAGCCCACGGATTTTTTAGGTGCCTGGGGTGCGGGTCAAATTTTCTTGATTTCTTCCGTAGTAGCATCTGTAACGACCTAGGGAACAACTCCAGTAGCCCCGGCGGTGCTATAGAGGGGTTTAGGAGCATTTTATTGGTGGCGCAAAATTAATTAAGCAATTTTACCACTTTTTCGTATGTGTTAGCCCACGGATATTTTAGGTGCCGAAGGTCCGGTCAAATTTTCTTAGTTTCTTCAATAGTAGTGTCCGTAACGACCTGGGGAACGACTCCAGTAGCCCCGGCGGTGCTATAGAGAGGTTTAGAAGCATTTTATTGGCGACACAATAGGAATTAGGCGATTTTGCCAGTTTTTCGTGTTTGTTAGCCCACAGATTTTTTAGGTGCCGGGGGTCTGGGTCAAACTTTCTTGGATTCTTCAATAGTAGCGTCCGTAACGAAATGGGGAATGACTCCAGTAGCCCTGGCGGCGCTTTAGAGGGGTGTAGGATCATTTTATTGGAGACGCAATAGGAATTAGGCGATTTTGCTAGTTTTTCGTGTGTGTTATCCCATTGATTTTTTAGATGCCGGCGGTCCGGGTTGATTTTCCTTGGATTCTTTCATAGTAGCGTCCGTAACGACCTGGGGAACATATCCAGTAGCCCCGGCGATGCTATAGAGGGGTTTAGGAGCATTATATTAGAGACGCAATAGGAATTAGGTGATTTTGCCAGTTTTTCGTGTGTGTTAGCCCAAGGATTTTTTATTTTCCAGGGGTCCGTGTCGAATTTTCTTTGATTCATCCATAGTAGCGTCCGTAATGACCTAGGGAACGACTCCAGTATCCCCAGCGGCACTATAGAGGGGTTTAGGAGCATTTTATTGGCAATGCAATAGGAATTAGGCGATTTTGCCAGTTTTTCGTGTGTGTTAGCCCACAGAATTTTTAGGTGCCGGGGGTCGGGTCAAATTTTCTTGGATTCTTCAATAGTAGCATCCGTAACGACCTGGGGAATGACTCCAGTAGCCCCGGCGGCGCTATAGAGGGGTTTAGAAGCATTTTATTGGCGACGCAATAGGAATTAGGCAATTTTGCTAATTTTTCATGTGTGTTAGCCCACAGATTTTTTAGGTGCCGGGGGTTCGGGTCCAATTTTCTTGGATTCTTCGATAGTAGCGTCCGTAACGACTTGGAGAACGACTCCAGTAGCCCCGACAGTGCTATAGAGGGGTTCAAGAACATTTTATTGGCGACGCGATAGAAATTAAGCAATTTTGCCAATTATTCGTGTGTGTTAGTCCACGGATTATTTTAGGTGTTGAAGGTGCGAGTCGAATTTTCTTGGATTCTTCCATAGTAGCGTCCGTATCGACCTGGGGAATGACTCCAGTACCCTGGCGGCTCTTTAGAGGGTTTCTGGAGTAGTTTATTGGCGATGCAATAGGAATTAGGTGATTTTTGCCAGTTTTTCGTGTGTGTTAGCCCACTGAATTTTTAGGTGCCGGTGGTCTGGGTCGAATATTCTTGATTTCTTCCATAGTAGCTTCCGTAACGACCTGGGGAACGACTCCAGTAGTCCCGGCGGTGCAATAGAGGGGTTTAGGAGCATTTTATTGGCGACGCAATAGGAATTAGGCGATTTTGCAAGTTTTTCGTATATGTTAGCCCACAGATTTTTTATGTGCCGGGGGTTCGGGTCAAATTTTCTTGGATTCTTCCATAGTAGCGTCCGTAACGACCTGGGGAATGACTCCAGTAGCCCCGGCGGCGCAATAGAGGGGTTAGGAGCATTTTATTGGCGACGCATTAGGAATTAGGCAATTTTGCCAGTTTTTCATGTGTGTTAGCCCACAGATTTTTTAGGTGCCGGGGGTTCGTGTCGAATTTTCTTGGATTCTTCCATAGTAGCATCCGTAACGACCTGGGGAATGACTCCAGTAGACCTGGCGGCTCTTTAGAGGGGTTCAGGAGCATTTTATTGGCGACGCGATAGGAATTAAGTAATTTTGCAAGTTTTACATGTGTGTTAGTCCACGAATTTTTTAGGTGTTGGGGGTACGGGTCGAATTTTCTTGGATTCTTACATAGTAGCGTCCGTAACGACCTGGGGAACGACTCCAGTAGCTCCGGCGGCGCTTTAGAGGGGTTTAGGAGCATTTTATTGGCACACAATAGGAATTAGGCAATTTTGCCAGTTTTTCGTGTGTGTTAGCCCACAGATTTTTTTGGTGCCGGGGTCCGGGTCAAATTTTCTTGGATTCTTCCATAGTAGCATCCGTAACGACCTGGAGAACGACTCCAGTAGCCCGGGCGGCTCTTTAAAGGGGTTTAGAAGCATTTTATTGACGACGCAATAGGAATTAGGGAATTTTGCCAGTTTTTCGTGTGTGTTAGCCCACAAATTTTTTAGGTGCCGGGGATCCGGGTCATAGTTTCTTAGATTTTTCCATAGTAGCGTCCATAACGACCTGGGGAACGACTCCAGTAGCCCTAGCGGGGCTTTAGAGGGGTTCAGGAGCATTTTATTGGAAACGCATTAGGAATTAGGCGATTTTGCCAGTTTTTCGTGTGTGTTAGCCTATGAATTTTTTATGTGCAGGGGGTCCGGGTCGAATTTTCTTAGATTCTTCCATAGTAGCGCCCGTAACGACCTGGGGACCGACTCTAGTAGCCCCAGCGGTGCTATAGAGGGGTTTAGGAGCATTTTATTGGCGACGATATAGGAATTAGGCGATTTTGCCAGTTTTTCGTGTGTGTTAACTCTCGGATTTTTTAGGTGCCGGGGGTTCAGGTCAAATTTTCTTGGATTCTTCCATAGAAGAGTCCTCAACGACCTAGGGAACGACTTTAGTAAACCCGGCGGCGCTTTAGAGGGGTTCATAAGCATTTTATTGGCGACGCAATCGGAATTAGGCGATTTTGCCAGTTTTTCGTGTGTGTTAGCCCACTGCATTTTTAGGTGCCGGGGGTCTGGGTCGAATTTTCTTGATTTCTTCCATAGTAGCTTCCGTAATGATCTGGGGAACGACTCCAGTAGCCCCGACGGTGTAATAGAGGGGTTTAGGAGCATTTTATTGGCGACGCAATAGGAATTAGGCAATTTTGCCAGTTTTTCGTGTGTGTTAGCCCACAGAATTTTTAGGTACCGGGGGTTCGGGTCGAATTTTCTTGATTTCTTCCATAGTAGCATCCGTAATGACTTGGAGAACGACTCCAGTAGCCCCAACGGTGCTATAGAGGGGTTTAGGAGCATTTTATTGGCAACGCAATCAGAATTAGGAGATTTTTGCCAGTTTTTCGTGTGTGTTAGCCCACTGAATTTTTAGGTGCCGGTGGTCTGGGTCGAATATTCTTGATTTCTTCCATAGTAGCTTCCGTAACGACCTGGGGAACGACTCCAGTAGTCCCGGCGGTGCAATAGAGGGGTTTAGGAGCATTTTATTGGCGACGCAATAGGAATTAGGCGATTTTGCAAGTTTTTCGTATATGTTAGCCCACAGATTTTTTATGTGCCGGGGGTTCGGGTCAAATTTTCTTGGATTCTTCCATAGTAGCGTCCGTAACGACCTGGGGAATGACTCCAGTAGCCCCGGCGGCGCAATAGAGGGGTTAGGAGCATTTTATTGGCGACGCATTAGGAATTAGGCAATTTTGCCAGTTTTTCATGTGTGTTAGCCCACAGATTTTTTAGGTGCCGGGGGTTCGTGTCGAATTTTCTTGGATTCTTCCATAGTAGCATCCGTAACGACCTGGGGAATGACTCCAGTAGACCTGGCGGCTCTTTAGAGGGGTTCAGGAGCATTTTATTGGCGACGCGATAGGAATTAAGTAATTTTGCAAGTTTTACATGTGTGTTAGTCCACGAATTTTTTAGGTGTTGGGGGTACGGGTCGAATTTTCTTGGATTCTTACATAGTAGCGTCCGTAACGACCTGGGGAACGACTCCAGTAGCTCCGGCGGCGCTTTAGAGGGGTTTAGGAGCATTTTATTGGCGACACAATAGGAATTAGGCAATTTTGCCAGTTTTTCGTGTGTGTTAGCCCACAGATTTTTTTGGTGCCGGGGTCCGGGTCAAATTTTCTTGGATTCTTCCATAGTAGCATCCGTAACGACCTGGAGAACGACTCCAGTAGCCCGGGCGGCTCTTTAAAGGGGTTTAGAAGCATTTTATTGACGACGCAATAGGAATTAGGGAATTTTGCCAGTTTTTCGTGTGTGTTAGCCCACAAATTTTTTAGGTGCCGGGGATCCGGGTCATAGTTTCTTAGATTTTTCCATAGTAGCGTCCATAACGACCTGGGGAACGACTCCAGTAGCCCTAGCGGGGCTTAAGAGGGGTTCAGGAGCATTTTATTGGAAACGCATTAGGAATTAGGCGATTTTGCCAGTTTTTCGTGTGTGTTAGCCTATGAATTTTTTATGTGCAGGGGGTCCGGGTCGAATTTTCTTAGATTCTTCCATAGTAGCGCCCGTAACGACCTGGGGACCGACTCCAGTAGCCCCAGCGGTGCTATAGAGGGGTTTAGGAGCATTTTATTGGCGACGATATAGGAATTAGGCGATTTTGCTAGTTTTTCGTGTGTGTTAACTCTCGGATTTTTTAGGTGCCGGGGGTTCGGGTCAAATTTTCTTGGATTCTTCCATAGAAGAGTCCTCAACGACCTAGGGAACGACTTTAGTAAACCCGGCGGCGCTTTAGAGGGGTTCATAAGCATTTTATTGGCGACGCAATCGGAATTAGGCGATTTTGCCAGTTTTTCGTGTGTGTTAGCCCACTGCATTTTTAGGTGCCGGGGGTCTGGGTCGAATTTTCTTGATTTCTTCCATAGTAGCTTCCGTAATGATCTGGGGAACGACTCCAGTAGCCCCGACGGTGTAATAGAGGGGTTTAGGAGCATTTTATTGGCGACGCAATAGGAATTAGGCAATTTTGCCAGTTTTTCGTGTGTGTTAGCCCACAGAATTTTTAGGTACCGGGGGTTCGGGTCGAATTTTCTTGATTTCTTCCATAGTAGCATCCTTAATGACTTGGAGAACGACTCCAGTAGCCCCAGCGGTGCTATAGAGGGGTTTAGGAGCATTTTATTGGCAACGCAATCAGAATTATGCGCTTTTGCCAGTTTTTCGTGTGTGTTAGCCCACTGAATTTTTAGGTGCCGGTGGTCTGGGTCGAATATTCTTGATTTCTTCCATAGTAGCTTCCGTAACGACCTGGGGAACGACTCCAGTAGTCCCGGCGGTGCAATAGAGGGGTTTAGGAGCATTTTATTGGCGACGCAATAGGAATTAGGCGATTTTGCAAGTTTTTCGTATATGTTAGCCCACAGATTTTTTATGTGCCGGGGGTTCGGGTCAAATTTTCTTGGATTCTTCCATAGTAGCGTCCGTAACGACCTGGGGAATGACTCCAGTAGCCCCGGCGGCGCAATAGAGGGGTTAGGAGCATTTTATTGGCGACGCATTAGGAATTAGGCAATTTTGCCAGTTTTTCATGTGTGTTAGCCCACAGATTTTTTAGGTGCCGGGGGTTCGTGTCGAATTTTCTTGGATTCTTCCATAGTAGCATCCGTAACGACCTGGGGAATGACTCCAGTAGACCTGGCGGCTCTTTAGAGGGGTTCAGGAGCATTTTATTGGCGACGCGATAGGAATTAAGTAATTTTGCAAGTTTTTCGTGTGTGTTAGTCCACGGATTTTTTAGGTGTTGGGGGTACGGGTCGAATTTTCTTGGATTCTTACATAGTAGCGTCCGTAACGACCTGGGGAACGACTCCAGTAGCTCCGGCGGCGATTTAGAGGGGTTTAGGAGCATTTTATTGGCACACAATAGGAATTAGGCAATTTTGCCAGTTTTTCGTGTGTGTTAGCCCACAGATTTTTTCGGTGCCGGGGTCCGGGTCAAATTTTCTTGGATTCTTCCATAGTAGCATCCGTAACGACCTGGAGAACGACTCCAGTAGCCCGGGCGGCTCTTTAAAGGGGTTTAGGAGCATTTTATTGGCGACGCAATAGGAATTAGGGAATTTTGCCAGTTTTTCGTGTGTGTTAGCCCAAAAATTTTTTAGGTGCCGGGGATCCGGGTCATAGTTTCTTAGATTTTTCCATAGTAGCGTCCATAACGACCTGGGGAACGACTCCAGTAGCCCTAGCGGGGCTTTAGAGGGGTTCAGGAGCATTTTATTGGAAACGCAATAGGAATTAGGCGATTTTGCCAGTTTTTCGTGTGTGTTAGCCTATGGATTTTTTATGTGCAGGGGGTCCGGGTCGAATTTTCTTAGATTCTTCCATAGTAGCACCCGTAACGACCTGGGGACCGACTCCAGTAGCCCCAGCGGTGCTATAGAGGGGTTTAGGAGCATTTTATTGGCGACGATATAGGAATTAGGCGATTTTGCCAGTTTTTCGTGTGTGTTAACTCTCGGATTTTTTAGGTGCCGGGGGTTCGGGTCAAATTTTCTTGGATTCTTCCATAGAAGAGTCCTCAACGACCTAGGGAACGACTTTAGTAAACCCGGCGGCGCTTTAGAGGGGTTCATAAGCATTTTATTGGCGACGCAATCGGAATTAGGCGATTTTGCCAGTTTTTCGTGTGTGTTAGCCCACTGCATTTTTAGGTGCCGGGGGTCTGGGTCGAATTTTCTTGATTTCTTCCATAGTAGCTTCCGTAATGATCTGGGGAACGACTCCAGTAGCCCCGGCGGTGTAATAGAGGGGTTTAGGAGCATTTTATTGGCGACGCAATAGGAATTAGGCAATTTTGCCAGTTTTTCGTGTGTGTTAGCCCACAGAATTTTTAGGTACCGGGGGTTCGGGTCGAATTTTCTTGATTTCTTCCATAGTAGCATCCTTAATGACTTGGAGAACGACTCCAGTAGCCCCAGCGGTGCTATAGAGGGGTTTAGGAGCATTTTATTGGCAACGCAATCAGAATTATGCGCTTTTGCCAGTTTTTCGTGTGTGTTAGCCCACTGAATTTTTAGGTGCCGGTGGTCTGGGTCGAATATTCTTGATTTCTTCCATAGTAGCTTCCGTAACGACCTGGGGAACGACTCCAGTAGTCCCGGCGGTGCAATAGAGGGGTTTAGGAGCATTTTATTGGCGACGCAATAGGAATTAGGCGATTTTGCAAGTTTTTCGTATATGTTAGCCCACAGATTTTTTATGTGCCGGGGGTTCGGGTCAAATTTTCTTGGATTCTTCCATAGTAGCGTCCGTAACGACCTGGGGAATGACTCCAGTAGCCCCGGCGGCGCAATAGAGGGGTTAGGAGCATTTTATTGGCGACGCATTAGGAATTAGGCAATTTTGCCAGTTTTTCGTGTGTGTTAGCCCACAGATTTTTTAGGTGCCGGGGGTTCGTGTCGAATTTTCTTGGATTCTTCCATAGTAGCATCCGTAACGACCTGGGGAATGACTCCAGTAGACCTGGCGGCTCTTTAGAGGGGTTCAGGAGCATTTTATTGGCGACGCGATAGGAATTAAGTAATTTTGCAAGTTTTACATGTGTGTTAGTCCACGGATTTTTTAGGTGTTGGGGGTACGGGTCGAATTTTCTTGGATTCTTACATAGTAGCGTCCGTAACGACCTGGGGAACGACTCCAGTAGCTCCGGCGGCGCTTTAGAGGGGTTTAGGAGCATTTTATTGGAGACGCAATAGGAATTAGGCAATTTTGCCAGTTTTTCGTGTGTGTTAGCCCACAGATTTTTTCGGTGCCGGGGTCCGGGTCAAATTTTCTTGGATTCTTCCATAGTAGCATCCGTAACGACCTGGAGAACGACTCCAGTAGCCCGGGCGGCTCTTTAAAGGGGTTTAGGAGTATTTTATTGGCGACGCAATAGGAATTAGGGAATTTTGCCAGTTTTTCGTGTGTGTTAGCCCACAAATTTTTTAGGTGCCGGGGATCCGGGTCATAGTTTCTTAGATTTTTCCATAGTAGCGTCCATAACGACCTGGGGAACGACTCCAGTAGCCCTAGCGGGGCTTTAGAGGGGTTCAGGAGCATTTTATTGGAAACGCATTAGGAATTAGGCGATTTTGCCAGTTTTTCGTGTGTGTTAGCCTATGAATTTTTTATGTGCAGGGGGTCCGGGTCGAATTTTCTTAGATTCTTCCATAGTAGCACCCGTAACGACCTGGGGACCGACTCCAGTAGCCCCAGCGGTGCTATAGAGGGGTTTAGGAGCATTTTATTGGCGACGATATAGGAATTAGGCGATTTTGCCAGTTTTTCGTGTGTGTTAACTCTCGGATTTTTTAGGTGCCGGGGGTTCGGGTCAAATTTTCTTGGATTCTTCCATAGAAGAGTCCTCAACGACCTAGGGAACGACTTTAGTAAACCCGGCGGCGCTTTAGAGGGGTTCATAAGCATTTTATTGGCGACGCAATCGGAATTAGGCGATTTTGCCAGTTTTTCGTGTGTGTTAGCCCACTGCATTTTTAGGTGCCGGGGGTCTGGGTCGAATTTTCTTGATTTCTTCCATAGTAGCTTCCGTAATGATCTGGGGAACGACTCCAGTAGCCCCGACGGTGTAATAGAGGGGTTTAGGAGCATTTTATTGGCGACGCAATAGGAATTAGGCAATTTTGCCAGTTTTTCGTGTGTATTAGCCCACAGAATTTTTAGGTACCGGGGGTTCGGGTCGAATTTTCTTGATTTCTTCCATAGTAGCATCCGTAATGACTTGGAGAATGACTCCAGTAGCCCCAACGGTGCTATAGAGGGGTTTAGGAGCATTTTATTGGCAACGCAATCAGAATTATGCGCTTTTGCCAGTTTTTCGTGTGTGTTAGCCCACTGAATTTTTAGGTGCCGGTGGTCTGGGTCGAATATTCTTGATTTCTTCCATAGTAGCTTCCGTAACGACCTGGGGAACGACTCCAGTAGTCCCGGCGGTGCAATAGAGGGGTTTAGGAGCATTTTATTGGCGACGCAATAGGAATTAGGCGATTTTGCAAGTTTTTCGTATATGTTAGCCCACAGATTTTTTATGTGCCGGGGGTCCGGGTCGAATTTTCTTGGAATTTTCCCTAGTAGCATCCGTAACGACCTGGGGAACGACTCCAGTAGCCACGGCGGTGCTCTAGAGGGATTTAGGATCATTTTATTGGAGACGCAATAGGAATTAGGCGATTTTGCCAGTTTTTTGTGTGTGTTATCCCACGGATTTTTTAGATGCCGGCGGTCCGGGTCAAATTTTCTTGGATTCTTCCATAGTAGCGTCCGTAACGACCTGGGGAACAAATCCAGTAGCCCCGGCGACGCTATAGAGGGGTTTAGAAGCATTATATTAGAAACGTAATAGGAATAAGGTGATTTTGCCAGTTTTTCGTGTGTGTTAGCCCACGGATTTTTTATGTGCCGGGGGTCCGGGTAGAATTTTCTTTGATTCATCCATAGTAGCGTCCGTAATAACCTAGGGAACGACTCTTGTAGCCCCAGCGGCACTATAGAGGGATTTATGAGCAATTTATTGGCAATGCAATAGGAATTAGGCGATTTTGCCAGTTTTTCGTGTGTGTTAACCCACGGATTTTTTAGGTGCCGGGGGTTCGGATCAAATTTTCTTGGATTCTTCAATAGTAGCGTCCGTAACGACCTGGGGAATGACTCCAGTAGCCCCGGAGGCGCAATAGAGGGGTTTAGAAGCATTTTATTGGCGACGCAATCAAAATTAGGCAATTTTGCCAATTTTTCATGTGTGTTAGCCCACAGATTTTTTAGGTGCCGGGGGTTCGGGTCCAATTTTCTTGAATTCTTCCATAGTAGCGTCCGTAACGACTTGGAGAACGACTCCAATAGCCCCGGCGGTGTAATAGAGGGGTTTAGGATCATTTTATTGGCGACGCAATAGGAATTAGGCAATTTTGCTAGTTTTTCGTGTGTGTTAGCCCACAGAATTTTTAGGTGCCGGGGGTCCGGGTCGAAGTTTCTTGATTTCTTCCATAGTAGCATCCGTTACGACTTGGAGAACGACTCCAGCAGCCCCGGCGGCACTGTAGAGGGGTTTAAGAGCATTTTATTGGCGACGCAATAGGAATTAGGCGATTTTGCCAGTTTTTCGTTTGTGTTAGCCCACGGATTTTTTAGGTGCCAGGGGTGCGGGTCTAATTTTCTTGATTTCTTCCATAGTAGCGTCCGTAATGACCTGGAGAACGACTCCAGTAGCCCCGAAGGTGCTATAGAGGGGTTTATGAGCATTTTATTGACGACACAATCAGAATTATGCGATTTTGCCAGTTTTTCGTGTGTGTTAGCCCACTGAATATTTAGGTGCCGGGGGTCTGGGTCGAATTTTTTTGATTTCTTCCATAGTAGCTTCCGTAACGACCTGGGGAACCACTCCAGTAGTCCCGGTGGTGCAATAGAAGTGTCTTTAACGACCTGCGTAACGACTACAGTAGCCCTGGCGGCGCTTTAGAGGGGCTTAGGAGCGTTTTATTGGCGACGCATTAGGAATTAGGCGATTTTGCCAATTTTTCGTCTGTGTTAGCCCATGGATTTTTTAGGTGCCGGGGGTCCGGGTCGAATTTTCTTGGATTCTTCCATAGTAGCGTCAATAACGACCAGGGGACCGACTCTATTAGCCCCGGCGGCGCTATAGAGGGGTTTAGGTGCATTTTATTGGTGGCACAATAGGAATTAGGCAATTTTGCCACTTTTTCGTGTGTGTTAGCCCACAGATATTTTAGGTACCGGGGGTCCGGGTCGAATTTTCTTGGATTCTTCCATATTAGCGTCCATAACGACCTGGGGAATGACTCCAGTAGACCCGGCAGAGCTTTAGAGGGGTTATGAGCATTTTATTGGCGACGCAATAGGAATTAGGCGATTTTGCAAGTTTTTCGTGTGTGTTAGCCCACAGATTTTTTAGGTGCCTGGGGTGCGGGTCGAATTTTCTTGATTTCTTCCATAGTAGCATTTGTAACGACCTGGGGAACGACTCCAGTAGCCCCGGCGGCGCTATAGAGGGGTTTAGGAGTATTTTATTAGCTGCGCAATAGGAATTAGGCAATTTTGCCACTTTTTCGTGTGTGTTAGCCCACAAATATTTTAGGTGTCGGGGGTCCGAGTTGAATTTTCTTGGTTTCTTCCTTTATAGTGCCCGTTACGACCTAAGGAACGACCTAAGGAACGACTCCAGTAGCCCCGGCAATTTTGCCAGTTTTCCGTGTGTGTTAGCCCACAGATTTTTTACGTGCCAGGGGTTCGTGTCGAATTTTCTTGGATTTTTCAATAGTAGCGTCCGTAACGACCTATGGAACGACTCCAGTAGCCCCAGCGGTGCTATAGAGGGGTTTAGGAGCATTTTATTGGCGGCGCAATAGCAATTAGGCAATTTTTCCACTTTTTCTTGTGTGTTAGCCCACGGATATTTTAGGTGCCGTGGGTCTGGGTCGAATTTTCTTGAATTCTTCCATAATAGCGTCCGTAACGATCTGGGAACGACTCTAGTAGCCCCGCGATGCAATAGAGAGGTTTAGGAGCATTTTATTGGCGGCGCAATAGGAATTAGGCGATTTTGCAAGTTTTTCATGTATGTTAGCCCAGGGATTTTTTATGTGCCGGGGGTTCGGGTCAAATTTTCTTGTATTCTTCCATAGTAGCGTCCATAACGATCTGAAAAACGACTCCAGTAGTCCCGGCGGTGCTTTAGAGGGGTTTAGGAGCATTTTATTGGCGGTGCAATAGGAATTAAGCAATTTTGCCACTTTTTCGTGTGTGTTAGCCCACGGATATTTTAGGTGCTGGGGGTCCGGGTCAAATATTTTTGGATTATTCTATAGTAGCATACGTAACGACCTGGGGAACGACTCCAGTAGCCTCGGAGGTGCTATAGAGGGGTTTAAGAGCATTTTATTGGCGACGCAATAAAAATTAGGCGATTTTGCCAGTTTTTCGTGTTTGTTAGCCCACAAATTGTTTAGGTGTCGGGGTCCAGGTCGAATTTTCTTGATTTATTCCATGGTAGCGTCTGTAACGACCTGGGGAACGACTCTAGTAGCCCCGGAGGTGCTATAGAGGGGTTTAGGAGCATTTTATTGGCGACGCAATAGGAATTAGTGGTTTTGCTAGTTTTTCGTGTGTGTTAGCCCATAGATTTTTTAGGTGCCGGGGGTCCGGGTCAAATTTTCTTGAATTTTCCATAGTAGCGTCTGTAACGACCTGGGGAACGACTACAGTAGCCCTGGGGGCGCTTTAGAGGGGCTTAGGAGCATTTTATTGGCGACGCAGTAGGAATTAGGCGATTTTGCCAATTTTTCGTGTGTGTTAGCCCACGGATTTTTTAGGTTTCGGGGGTCTGGGTCAAACTTTCTTGAATTCTTCCATAGTAGCGTACGTAACGACCTGGGGACCGACTCCAGTAACCCCGGCGGCGTTATAGAGGGGTTTAGGAGCATTTTATTGGCAACGCAATGAGAATTATGCGATTTTGCAAGTTTTTCGTGTGTGTTAACTCTCGGATTTTTTAGGTGCCGGGGGTTTGGGTCAAATTTTCTTGGATTCTTCCATTGTAGTGTCCATAACGACCTAGGGAACGACTCCAGTAGCCCCGGCGGCGCCATAGAGGGGTTCAGGAGCATTTTATTGGCGACGCAGTAGGAATTAGGCTATTTTGCCAGTTTTCGTGTGTGTTAGCCCACGGATTTTTTAGGTGCTGGGGTTCCGGGTCGAATTTTCTTGGATTCTTCCATAGTAGCATCCGTAACGACCTGTGGAAAGACTCCTGTAGCCCCTTGGGGCGCTTTAGAGGGGTATAGGAGCATTTTATTGGAGATGCAATAGGAATTAGGCGATTTTGCCAGTTTTTCGTGTGTGTTAACCCACGGATTTTTTAGGTGCCGGGGGTGCAGGTCGAATTTTCTTAGATTCTTCCATAGTAGCATTCGTAACGACCTGGGGAACGACTCCAGTAGCCCCGGCGGTGCTATAGAGGGATTTAGGAGCATTTTATTGGCGATGCAATAGGAATTAGGCGATTTTGCCAGTTTTTCGTGTGTGTTAACCCACAGATTTTTTAGGTGCCGTGGGTTCGGGTCAAATTTTCTTGGATTCTTCAATAGTATCATTTGTAATGACCTAGGGAAAGACTCCAGTAGCCCCGGCGGTGCTATAGAGGTGTTTATGAGCATTTTATTGGCGACGCAATCGAAATTAGGCGATTTTGCCAGTTTTTCGTGTGTGTTAGCCCACTGAATTTTTAGGTGCCGGGGGTCTGGGTCGAATTTTCTTGATTTCTTCCATAGTAGCTTCCGTAATGACCTGGGGAACGACTCCAGTAGCCTCGACGGTGCAATAAAGGGGTTTAGGAGCATTTTATTGGCGATGCAATAGGAATTAGGCAATTTTGCCAGTTTTTCGTATGTGTTAGCCCACAGAATTTTTAGGTACCAGGGGTCCGGGTCACATTTTCTTGATTTCTTCCATAGTAGCGTCTGTTACGACCTGGAGAATGACTCTAGTAGCCCCGGTGGCTCTTTAGAGGGGTGTAAGAGCATTTTATTGGCGACGCAAGAGGAATTAGGCGATTTTGCTAGTTTTTAGTGTGTGTTAGCCCACGAATTTTTTAGGTGCCAGGGGTGCGGGTCGAAATTTCTTAATTTCTTCCATAGTAGCATCCTTAACAACCTGGAGAATGACTATAGTAGCCCCGACGGTGCTATAAAGGGGTTTAGGAGCATTTTATTGGCGACACAATCGGAATTATGCGATTTTTCCAGTTTTTCGTGTGTGTTAGCCCACTGAATTTTAAGGTGCCAGGGGTCTGGGTCGAATTTTCTTGATTTCTTCCATAGTAGCTTCTGTAATGACCTGGGGAACGACTCCAGTAGCCCTGGCGGTGCAATAGAGGGGTTTATGAGCATTTTATTGGCGACGCAATAGGAATTCGGTGATTTTACAAGTTTTTCGTGTGTGTTAGCCCACAGTTTTTTGGGTGCCAGGGGTGCGGGTCAAAATTTCTTGATTTCTTCCATAGTAGCGTCCGTAACGACCTGGTGAACGACTCCAGTAGCCCCGGCGGCGCTTTAGAGGGGTTATGGAGCATTTTATTGGCGACGCAATAGGAATTAGGCAATTTTGCCAGTTTTTTGCATGTGTTAGCCCACAGAATTTTTAGGTACCGGGGGTCCGGGTCACATTTTCTTGATTTCTTCCATAGTAGCGTCTGTTACGACCTGGAGAATGACTCCAGTAGCCCCGGTGGCGCTTTAGAGGGGTGTAAGAGCATTTTATTGGCGACGCAAGAGGAATTAGGCGATTTTGCTAGTTTTTAGTGTATGTTAGCCCACGAATTTTTTAGGTGCCAGGGGTGCGGGTCAAAATTTCTTAATTTCTTCCATAGTAGCATCCTTAACAACCTAGAGAATGACTATAGTAGCCCCGACGGTGCTATAAAGGGGTTTAGGAGCATTTTATTGGCGACACAATCGGAATTATGCGATTTTTCTAGTTTTTCGTGTGTGTTAGCCCACTGAATTTTAAGGTGCCAGGGGTCTGGGTCGAATTTTATTGATTTCTTCCATATTAGCTTCTGTAATGACCTGGGGAACGACTCCAGTAGCCCTGGCGGTGCAATAGAGGGGTTTAGGAGCATTTTATTGGCGACGCAATAGGAATTCGGTGATTTTAAAAGTTTTTCGTGTGTGTTAGCCCACAGTTTTTTGGGTGCCAGGGGTGCGGGTCAAAATTTCTTGATTTCTTCCATAGTAGCTTCCGTAACAACCTGGGGAACGAATCCAGTAGCCCCGGCGGTGCTTTAAAGGGGTTTAGGAACATTTTATTAGCGGCGCAAAATTAATTAAGCAATTTTGCCACTTTTTCGTGTGTGTTAGCCCATGGATATTTTAGGTGCCCGGGGTCCGGTCGAATTTTCTTGGATTCTTCAATAGTAGCGTCCGTAACGACCTGGGGAACGACTCCAGTAGCCCTGGCGGTGCTATAGAGAGGTTTAGAAACATTTTATTGGCGACACAATAGGAATTAGGCGAATTTGCCAGTTTTTCGTGTGTGTTAGCCCATGGATTTTTTAGGTGCCGGGGGTCCGGGTCAAACTTTCTTGGATTCTTCAATAGTAGCATCCGTAACGACCTTGGAAATGACTCCAGTAGCCCCGGCGACGCTTTAGAGGGGTTCAGGATCATTTTATTGGAGACGCAATAGGAATTAGGCGATTTTGCCAGTTTTTCGTGTGTGTTAGTCCACGAATTTTTTAGGTGCCGGGGGTCCGAGTCACATTTTCTTAGATTCTTCCATAGTAGCGTCCGTAACGACCTGAGGAACGACTCCAGTAGCCCTAACGGGGCTTTAGAGGGGTTCAGGAACATTTTATTGGCGACGTAATAGGAATTAGGCGATTTTGCCAATTTTTCGTGTGTGTTAGCCCACGGATTTTTTAGGTGCCGGGGGTCCGGGTCGAATTTTCTTGGATTCTTCCATAGTGCGGGTCGACTTTTCTTGATTTCTTTCATAGTAGCGTCCGTAACGACCTGGGGAACAACTCTGGTAGCCCCGACGGTGCTATAGAGGGGTTTAGCAGCATTTTATTGGCGATGCAATAGGAATTAGGACATTTTGACAGTTTTTCATTCGTGTTAGCCCATGGATTTTTTAGGTGCCGGGGGTCCGGGTCGAATTTTCTTGGATTATTGAATAGTAGCGTCCGTAACGACCTGGGGAGCGACTCTAGTAGCCCCGGCGGAGCTTTAGAGGGGTATAGGAGCATTTTATTGGAGACGCAATAGAAATTAGGTGATTTTGCCAGGTTTTCATGTGTGTCAGCCCACGGATTTTTTATGTGTCGGGGGTCCGGGTTGAATTTTCTTGGATTCTTCCATAGTAGCGTCCGTAACGACCTGGGGAGCGACTCCTGTAGCCCCGGCGGCGCTATAGAGGGATTTAGGAGCAGTTTATTGGCGACGCAATAGGTATTAGGCGATTTTGCTAGTTTTTTGTGTGTGTTAACCCACAAATTTTTTAGGTGTCGGAGGTTCGGGTCAAATTTTCTTGGATTCTTAAATAGTAGCGTCCGTAATGACCTAGGGAAAGACTCTAGTAGCCCCGGCGGTGCTATAGAGGGGTTTATGAGCATTTTATTGGCGACGCAATCGGAATTAGGTGATTTTACCAGTTTTTCCTGTGTGTTAGCCCACAGAATTTTTAGGTATCGGGGGTCCGGGTTGAATTTTCTTGATTTCTTCCATAGTAGCGTCCGTTACGACCTGGAGAACGACTCCAGCAGCCCCGGCGGTGCTATAGAAGGGTTTAAGAGCATTTTATTAGCGACGCAATAGGAATTAGGCAATTTTGCCAGTTTTTCGTGTGTGTTAGCCCACGGATTTTTTAGGTGCTAGGGGTGCGGGTCGAATTTTCTTGATTTCTTCCATAGTAGCGTCCATAACGACCTGTAGAATGACTCCAGTAGCCCCGACAGTGCTATAGAGGGGTTTAGGAGCATTTTATTGGCGACGCAATCGGAACTATGCGGTTTTGCCAGTTTTTCGTGTGTGTTAGCCCATTGAATTTTTACGTGCCAAGGGTCTGGGTCGAAATTTCTTGATTTCTTCCATAGTAGCTTCCGTAACGACCTGGGGAACGACTCCAGTAGCCCCAGTGGTGCAAAAGAGGGGTTTAGGAGTATTTTATTGGCGACGCAATAGAAATTAGGGATTTTGCAAGTTTTTCGTGTGTGTTAGCCCACAGATTTTTTATGTGCCGGGGATCCGGGTCGAAATTTCTTGGATTTTTCCATAGTAGCGTCCGTAACGACCCCAGGAATGACTCCAGTAGCCCCGGCGGTGCTATAGAGGGAGTTAGGAGCATTTTATTGGCGACACAATAGGAATTACCCGATTTTGCCAGTTTTTCGTGTGTGTTAACCCACGGATTTTTTAGGTGCCGAGGGTTCGGGTAAAATTTTCTTGGATTCTTCCATAATATCGTCTGTAACGACCTGGGGAATGACTTTAGTAGCCCTGGCGGCGCTTTAGAGGGGTTCAAGAGCATTTTATTGGCGACGCAATAGGAATTAGGCGATTTTGCCTGTTTTTCGTGTGTTAACCCACGGATTTTGCACGTGATTTGTGTGTGTTAGCCCACGGTTTTTTAGGTGCCGGGGGTCCGGGTCAAATTTTCTTGATTTATTCAATAGTAGCGTCCGTAACGACCTAGGGAACGAGTCCAGTAGCCCCGGCGGTGCTTTAGAGGTTTTTTTTTTTTTTTTTTTTTTTTTTTTTTTTTACGGGAATAGACCCTACACGTGGCTCCCACCTCTCGTGCACAGTCAGGGGTTAAGCAACACCCCCAAGCCTTAACATAAATAATCAAATTAAAAATACAAGGAGGGGGACATAAACCTTACCTCCGATCCTATGGTGGTTCATAAGTCGGCTAACCTATTAAGGTCGGCTAACTCATCCCCGATACAAAAAAGATACTAACTATAACTAGAAAGCAGTAAACCTGTGAGAGGACTCCTCCCGGTACAATTCAACTATGAAAGTATAAATGAGGGAGACTCTCCCCTTCCATGAGAAAAAAGAAAAGTAACCTACACTAGTCCTATTCCAACTATGCTACGTACCAGACATAGCTACATTGAAGAAGAACAAGTATACGAAACTTCTATCTCGCATGGGATGGGAAAATTCTTTTCATCTTTGCTCTTTTTAGTCTTGTCGTACCAAGTCGGTCCAAGGAAGTTTGCAGCAACAACAATCACAGCTAGGGGGGATGAAATGATAGGAAGTAAATGTAGCCATAGCAGTCATCTTGCTTGGGATTGTAGTTAAGGAAGCTGAGGGACAGAATATTTGTAAAATGCATTTTGTATGTGGTGCAACCCTGACTTGAGTTGCTGGTTGGAAGTCTATCAGTGTGTGCCTTACACTTTGCATGATTCCAGTTCTGTCGAGGCTGATCAGGGATGTACCTGCACATCCACAAATAAACCAAAAAGGAGTTCCAAGAGTCTTGGATGTAAGGTAGCTGTTGCAGCTGTTGATGGAATGCATCTGGTATGCATGAAGGGGGATGTGTTGCTGTTTTCTCCCTTTTTCTGAGACATTGTGTACCTGCCCAAACAACTAACCAAAGAGCCAAACAAGTATAAGATCTGTGAGGGCTGTTACAATCCTGTAGGCAGCTTCTTGTTGCCTCCAAAGGTGATTTGATCAGCTCCTTTGAAGGTACCTTATATGCCAACCAGGATGGGCTTTGAGTACAAGGTTGTCTCCCTCTGTTTGACTCTTTGTGGAACTGTACACAGCTTCTTGTTGCCTCCAAAGATAGAGTGATCAGCTCCTTTGAAGTGTTCAGCTCATTAAAATACCTACACATGTCCACAAAAACAAGACAACATGCTAACAAGAATTGTAGATGGTCCTTCTGAGCTGCAGTGCTTGTTGCTGCATGTTTCTGTTCCTGCACATAACAAGTGGACATAGCCAGGAGCTCCAGGAAGCTTGAGTTGTAGGGGAGCTGTTGCAGGTGCTGCATCAAGGAATTTGGCATGAGAGTAGTGTTGGTGTGTTGTTGGGTTCCTAAGCTGCCATGTTGTTGTCTCCTCAGATCAGAATGTGAAATGGGAAATAATTCTCTAAAGCAATCCCAAATATTGGCAGCGCAAAATTAATTAAGCAATTTTGCCACTTTTTCGTGTGTGTTAGCCCACGGATATTTTAGGTGCCGGGGGTCCGGTCAAATTTTCTTGGATTCTTCAATAGTAGCGTCCGTAACGACCTGGGGAATGACTCCAGTAGCCCCGGCGGTGCTATAGAGAGGTTTAGAAGCATTTTATTGGCAACACAATAGGAATTAGGCGAATTTGCCAGTTTTTCGTGTGTGTTAGCCCACAGATTTTTTAGGTGCTGGGGGTATGGGTCAAATTTTCTTGGATTCTTCCATAGTAGCGTCTGTAACGACCTGGGGATAGACTCTAGTAGCCCCGGTGGTGCTATAGAGGGGTTTAGGAGCATTTTATTGGCGACGCAATAGGAATTAGGCGATTTTGCCTGTTTTTCGTGTGTGTTAGCCCATAGAATATTTAGGTGTCAGGGGTACGGGTCGAATTTTTTTGATTTCTTCCATTGTTGCATCCATAAACGACTTGGGGAACGACTCAAGTAGCCCCGCTGGTGCAATAGAGGGGTTTAGGAGCATTTTATTGGAGATGCAATAGGAATTAGGCAATTTTGCCAGTTTTTCGTGTGTGTTAACCCACAGATTTTTTAGGTGCCGGGGGTTCGGGTCCAATTTTCTTGGATTCTTCCATAGTAGCATCCGTAATGACCTAGAGAACGACTCCAGTAGCCCCGACAGTGCTATAGAGGGGTTCAGGAGCATTTTATTGGCGACGCGATAGGAATTAAGCGATTTTGCAAGTTTTTCGTGTGTATTAGTCCACAGATTTTTTAGGTGTCGGGGGTTCGGGTCGAATTTTCTTGGATTCTTACATAGTAGCGTCCATTACAATATGGGGAACGACTCCAGTAGCTCCGGCGGCACTTTAGAGGGGTTTAGGAGCATTTTATTGGCGGCGCAATAGGAATTAGGTGATTTTGCCAGTTTTACGTGTGTGTTAGCCCACGGATTTTGTAGGTGTCGGGGGTCCGGGTCATATTTTCTTAGATTCTTCCATATTAGCGTCCGTAACGACCTGGGGAATGACTCCAGTAGCCCTCGCGGCTCTTTAGGGGGTTTAGAAGCATTTTATTGGCGACGCAATAGGTATTAGGCGATTTTGCTAGTTTTTTGTGTGTGTTAACCCACAATTTTTTTAGGTGTCGGAGGTTCGGGTCAAATTTTCTTGGATTCTTAAATAGTAGCGTCCGTAATGACCTAGGGAAAGACTCCAGTAGCCCCGGTGGTGCTATAGAGGGGTTTATGAGCATTTTATTGGCGACGCAATAGGAATTAGGCGATTTTGCCAGTTTTTCGTGTATGTTAGCCCACAGATTTTTTAGGTACCTGGGGTGCGGGTCGACTTTTCTTGATTTCTTCCATAGTAGTGTCCGTAACGACCTGGGGAACAACTCTGGTAGCCCCGACGGTGCTATAGAGGGGTTTAGCAGCATTTTATTGGCGATGCAATAGGAATTAGGAGATTTTGCTAGTTTTTTATGTGTGTTAGCCAATGGATTTTTTAGGTACCGGGGGTCCGGGTCGAATTTTCTTAGATTCTTCCATAGTAGCGTCCCTAACGACCTGGGGAACGACTCTAGTAGCCCCGACGATGCTTTAGAGGGGTATAGGAGCATTTTATTGGAGACGCAATAGGAATTAGGTGATTTTGCCAGTTTTTCGTGTGTGTTAGCCCACGGATTTTTTATGTGTCGGGGGTCCGGGTCGTATTTTCTTGGATTCTTCCATAGTAGCGTCCGTAATGACCTGGGGAACGACTCCAGTAGCCCCGGCGGCGCTATAGAGGGATTTAGGAGCATTTTATTGGCGACGCAATAGGAATTAGGCGATTTTGCTAGTTTTTTTGTGTGTGTTAACCGACGGATATTTTAGGTGTCGGGGGTTCGGGTCAAATTTTCTTGGATTCTTAAATAGTAGCGTCCGTAATGACCTAGAGAAAGACTCCAGTAGCCCCGGTGGTGCTATAGAGGGGTTTATGAGCATTTTATTGGTGACGCAATCGGAATTAGGCGATTTTGTCAGTTTTTCGTGTGTGTTAACCCACTGAATTTTTAGGTATCGGGGGTCCGGGTTGAATTTTCTTGATTTCTTCCATAGTAGCGTCCGTTACGACCTGGAGAACGACTCCAGCAGCCCCGACGGCGCTGTAGAGGGGTTTAAGAGCATTTTATTAGCGACGCAATAGGAATTAGGCGATTTTGCCAGTTTTTCGTGTGTGTTAGCCCACAGATTTTTTAGGTACTAGGGGTGCGGGTCGAATTTTCTTGATTTCTTCCATAGTAGCGTCCGTAATGACCTGGAGAACGACTCCAGTAGCCCCGATGGGGCTATATAGGGGTTTAGGAGCATTTTATTGGCGACGCAATTGGAACTATGCGGTTTGCCAGTTTTTCGTGTGTGTTAGCCCATTGAATTTTTAGGTGCCGGGGGTCTGGGTCAAAATTTCTTGATTTCTTCCATAGTAGCTTCCGTAATGACCTGGGGAACGACTCCAGTAGCCCCGGCGGTGCAATAGAGGGGTTTAGGAGCATTTTATTGGCGACGCAATAGAAATTAGGCAATTTTGCAAGTTTTTCGTGTGTGTTAGCCCACGGATTTTTTATGTGCCGGGGATCCGAGTCGAAATTTCTTGGATTCTTCCATAGTAGCGTCCGTAACGACCTGGAGAACGACTCCAGTAGCCCTGGCGGTTCTTTAGAGGGGTTCTAGAGCATTTTATTAGCGACGCAATAGGAATTAGGCAATTTTGCCAGTTTTTCGTGTGTGTTAAGCCCACGGATATTTTAGCTGCCGGGGGTCTGGGTCGAATTTTCTTGGATTCTTCCAGAGTAGCATCCGTAACGACCTGGGGAAAGACTGCAGTAGCCCCGGCGGCGCTTTAGAGGGGTTCAGGAGCATTTTATTGGCGACACAATAGGAATTAGGCAATTTTGCCAGTTTTTTGTGTGTGTTAGCCCACAGATTTTTTAGGTGCCGGGGGTCGAGGTCGAATTTTCTTGGATTCTTTAGAGTAGCGTCCGTAACGACCTGGGGAACGACTCCAGTGGCCCCGGCGGCGCTATAGAGGGGTTTAGGAGCATTTTATTGGCGGCGCAATAGGAATTAGGCAATTTTGCCACTTTTTCGTGTGTGTTAGCCCACACATATTTTAGATGCCGGGGGTCCGGGTCGAATTTTATTGGATTCTTCCATAGTATCGTCCGTAACGACCTGGGAAATGACTCTAGTAGCCCCGACGGCGCTATAGAGGGGGTTAGGAGCATTTTATTGGAGACGCAATAGGAATTAGGCGATTTTGCGAGTTTTTCGTGTGTGTTAGACATGGATTTTTTACGTGCTGGGGGGCCGTGTCTAAATTTCTTGGATTATTTTATTTGTAGCTTACGTAACGACCTGGGGAACGGCTCGAGTAGCCCCGACGGCGCTTTAGAGGGGTCTAAGAGCATTTTATTGGCGGCACAATAGGAATTAGGCGATTTTGCCACTTTTTCGTGTGAGTTAGCCCACGGATATTTTAGGTGCCGGGGGTCCGGGTCAAACGTTCTTGGATTCTTCGATCGTAGCGTCCGTAACGACCTGGGGAATGACTCCAGTAGCCCCGGCGGCGCTTTAGAGGGGTTTAGGAGCATTTTATTGGCGACGCAAAAAGAATTAGGCGATTTTGCCAGTTTTTCGTGTGTGTTAGCCCATGGATTTTTTAGGTGCCGGGGGTCCGAGTCGAATTTTTTTAGATTCTTCCAGAGTAGCGTCCGTAACGACCTGGGGAACGACTCTAGTGGCCCCGGCGGTGCTATAGAGGGGTTTAGGAGCATTTTATTTGCTACGCAATACAAATTAGGCGATTTTGCCAGTTTTTCGTGTGTGTTAACTGACGGATTTTTTAGGTGCCGGGGGTTCGGGTAAACTTTTCTTGGATTCTTCAATAGAAGTGTCTGTAACGACCTGCGTAACGACTACAGTAGCCCTGGCGGCGCTTTAGAGGGGCTTAGGAGCATTTTATTGGCGACGCATTAGGAATTAGGCGATTTTGCCAATTTTTCGTCTGTGTTAGCCCATGGATTTTTTAGGTGCCGGGGGTCCGGGTCGAATTTTCTTGGATTCTTCCATAGTAGCGTCAATAACGACCAGGGGACCGACTCTAGTAGCCCCGGCGGCGCTATAGAGGGGTTTAGGTGCATTTTATTGGTGGCACAATAGGAATTAGGCAATTTTGCCACTTTTTCGTGTGTGTTAGCCCACAGATATTTTAGGTACCGGGGGTCCGGGTCGAATTTTCTTGGATTCTTCCATATTAGCGTCCATAACGACCTGGGGAACGACTCCAGTAGACCCGGCAGAGCTTTAGAGGGGTTATGAGCATTTTATTGGCGACGCAATAGGAATTAGGCGATTTTGCAAGTTTTTCGTGTGTGTTAGCCCACGGATTTTTTAGGTGCCTGGGGTGCGGGTCGAATTTTCTTGATTTCTTCCATAGTAGCATCTGTAACGACCTGGGGAACGACTCCAATAGCCCCGGCGGCGCTATAGAGGGGTTTAGGAGTATTTTATTAACGGCGCAATAGGAATTAGGCAATTTTGCCACTTTTTCATGTGTGTTAGCCCACAAATATTTTAGGTGCCGGGGGTCCGGGTTGAATTTTCTTGGTTTCTTCCCTTATAGTGCCCGTTACGATCTAAGGAACGACTCCAGTAGCCCCGGCGGTGCTTTAGAGAAGTTTAGGATCATTTTATTAGAGACGCAATAGGAATTAGGCAATTTTGCCAGTTTTCCGTGTGTGTTAGCCCACAGATTTTTTACATGCCAGGGGTTCGTGTCGAATTTTCTTGGATTTTTCAATAGTAGCGTCCGTAACGACATGTGGAACGACTCCAGTATCCCCAGCGGTGCTATAGAGGGGTTTAGGAGCATTTTATTGGCGGCGCAATAGAAATTAGGCAATTTTTCCACTTTTTCTTGTGTGTTAGCTCACGGATATTTTAGGTGCCGTGGGTCCGGGTCGAATTTTCTTGAATTCTTCCATAATAGCGTCCGTAACGATCTGGGGAACGACTCCAGTAGCCCCGCGATGCAATAGAGAGGTTTAGGAGCATTTTATTGGCGGCGCAATAGGAATTAGGCGATTTTGCAAGTTTTTCGTGTGTGTTAGCCCAGGGATTTTTTATGTGCCGGGGGTTCGGATCAAATTTTCTTGTATTCTTCCATAGTAGCGTCCATAACGACCTGGAAAACAACTCCAGTAGTCCCGGCAGTGCTTTAGAGGGGTTTAGGAGCATTTTATTGGCGGTGCAATAGGAATTAAGCAATTTTGCCACTTTTTCGTGTGTGTTAGCCCACGGATATTTTGGGTGCCAGGGATGCGGGTCAAAATTTCTTGATTTCTTCTATAGTAGCGTCCGTAACGACCTGGTGAACGACTCCAGTAGCCCTGGCGGCGCTTTAGAGGGGTTATGGAGTATTTTATTTGCGACGCAATAGGAATTAGGCGATTTTGCCAGTTTTTCGTGTGTGTTAGTCCACAGATTTTTTAGGTGTCGGGGGTCCAAGTCGAATTTTCTTGATTTATTCCATAGTAGCATCTGTAACGACCTGGGGAACGACTGTAGTAGCCCCGGAGGTGCTATAGAGGGGTTTAGGAGCATTTTATTGGCGACGCAATAGGAATTAGTGGTTTTTGCTAGTTTTTCGTGTGTGTTAGCCCATAGATTTTTTAGGTGCCGGGGGTCCGGATCAAATTTTCTTGGATTTTCCATAGTAGCGTCTGTAACGACCTGGGGAACGACTACAGTAGCCCTGGCGGCGCTTTAGAGGGGCTTAGGAGCATTTTATTGGCGACGCAGTAGGAATTATGTGATTTTGCCAATTTTTCGTATGTGTTAGCCCACGGATTTTTTAGGTTCCGGGGGTCCGGGTCAAACTTTCTTGAATTCTTCCATAGTAGCGTACGTAACGACCGGGGGTCCGGGTCAAACTTTCTTGAGCATTCGTGTGTGTTAGCCCATAGATTTTTTAGGTGCCGGGGGTCCGGGTCAAATTTTCTTGGATTTTCCATAGTAGCGTCTGTAACGACCTGGGGAACGACTACAGTAGCCCTGGCGGCACTTTAGAGGGGATTAGGAGCATTTTATTGGCGATGCAGTAGGAATTAGGCGATTTTGCCAATTTTTCGTGTGTGTTAGCCCACAGATTTTTTAGGTTCCGGGGGTCCGGGTCAAACTTTCTTGAATTCTTCTATAGTAGCGTACGTAACGACCTGGGGACCGACTCCAGTAGCCCCGATAGTGCTATAGAGGGGTTTAGGAGCATTTTATTGGCGACGCAATCGGAACTATGCGGTTTTGCCAGTTTTTCGTGTGTGTTAGCACATTGAATTTTTACGTGCCAGGGGTCTGGGTTGAAATTTCTTGATTTCTTCCATAGTAGCTTCCGTAACGACCTGGGGAACGACTCCAGTAGCCCCGGTGGTGCAAAAGAGGGGTTTAGGAGCATTTTATTGGCGAAGCAGTAGAAATTAGGGATTTTGCAAGTTTTTCGTGTGTGTTAGCCCACGGATTTTTTATGTGCCGGGGATCCGGGTCGAAATTTCTTGGATTTTTCCATAGTAGCGTCCGTAACGACCCCAGGAATGACTCCAGTAGCCCCAGCGGTGCTTTAGAGGGGTATAGGAGCATTCTATTGGAGACGCAATAGGAATTAGGCGATTTTGCCAGTTTTTCGTGTGTGTTAACCCACGGATTTTTTAGGTGCCGGGGGTCCAGGTCGAATTTTCTTGAATTCTTCCATAGTAGTGTTCGTAACGACCTGGGGAACGACTCCAGTAGCCCCGGCGGTGCTATAGAGGGATTTAGGAGCATTTTATTGGCGATGCAATAGGAATTAGGCGATTTTGTCAGTTTTTCGTGTGTGTTAACCCACGGATTTTTTAGGTGCTGTGGGTTCGGTACAAATTTTCTTGGATTCTTCCATAGTATCATCTGTAATGACCTAAGGAAAGACTCCAGTAGCCCCGGTGGTGCTATAGAGGGGTTTATGAGCATTTTATTGGCGACGCAATCGGAATTAGGCAATTTTGCCAGTTTTTCGTGTGTGTTAGCCCATTGAATTTTTAGGTGCCGGGGGTCTGGGTCAAATTTTCTTGATTTATTTCATAGTAGCTTCCGTAATGACCTGGGGAACGACTCCAGTAGCCTCGACGGTGCAATAAAGGGGTTTAGGAGCATTTTATTGGCGACGCAATAGGAATTAGGCAATTTTGCAGTTTTTCGTATGTGTTAGCCCACAGAATTTTTAGGTACCGAGGGTCCGGGTCACATTTTCTTGATTTCTTCCATAGTAGTGTCCGTTACGACCTCGAGAATGACTCCAGTAGCCCCGGTGGCGCTTTAGAGGGGTGTAAGAGCATTTTATTGGCGACGCAAGAGGAATTAGGCGATTTTGCTAGTTTTTAGTGTGTGTTAGCCCACAAATTTTTTAGGTGCCAGGGGTGCGGGTCGAAATTTCTTAATTTCTTCCATAGTAGCGTCCTTAACAACCTGGAGAATGACTATAGTAGCCCCGACGGTGCTATAGAGGGGTTTAGGAGCATTTTATTGGCGACACAATCGGAATTATGCAATTTTTCCAGTTTTTCGTGTGTGTTATCCCACTGAATTTTAAGGTGCCAGGGGTCTGGGTCGAATTTTCTTGATTTCTTCCATAGTAGCTTCTGTAATGACCTGGGGAACGACTCCAGTAGCCCTGGCGGTGCAATAGAGGGGTTTAAGAGCATTTTATTGGCGACGCAATAGGAATTCGGTGATTTTGCAAGTTTTTCGTGTGTGTTAGCCCACAGTTTTTTGGGTGCCAGGGATGCGGGTCAAAATTTCTTGATTTCTTCCATAGTAGCGTCCGTAACGACCTGGTGAACGACTCCAGTAGCCCCGGCGGCGCTTTAGAGGGGTTATGGAGTATTTTATTTGCGACGCAATAGGAATTAGGCGATTTTGCTAGTTTTTCGTGTGTGTTAGCCCACTGAATTTTTAGGTGCCGGGGGTCTAGGTTGAATTTTCTTGATTTCTTCCATAGTAGCTTCCGTAACAACCTGGGGAACGACTCCAGTAGCCCCGACGGTGCTTTAAAGGGGTTTAGGAGCATTTTATTAGCGGCGCAAAATTAATTAAGCAATTTTGCCACTTTTTCGTGTGTGTTAGCCCATGGATATTTTAGGTGCCGGGGGTCCGGTCGAATTTTCTTGGATTCTTCAATAGTAGTGTCCGTAACGACCTAGGGAAAGACTCCAGTAGCCCTGGCGGTGCTATAGAGAGGTTTAGAAACATTTTATTGGCGACACAATAGGAATTAGGCGAATTTGCCAGTTTTTCGTGTGTGTTAGCCCACGCATTTTTTAGGTACCGGGGGTCCGGGTCAAACTTTCTTGGATTCTTCAATAGTAGCATCCGTAACGACCTTGGAAATGACTCCAGTAGCCCCGGCGGCGCTTTAGAGGGATTCAGGATCATTTTATTGGAGACTCAATAGGAATTAGGCGATTTTGCCAGTTTTTCGTATGTGTTAGTCCACGAATTTTTTAGGTGTCGGGGGTCCGGGTCACATTTTCTTAGATTCTTCCATAGTAGCGTCCGTAACGACCTGGGGAACGACTCCAGTAGCCCTGGCGGCTCTTTAGAGGGGGTTAGGAGCATTTTATTGGCGACGCAATAGGAATTAGGCAATTTTGCCAGTTTTTCGTGTGTGTTAGCCCACAGATTTTTTAGGTGCCAGGGATCCAGTTCATATTTTCTTGGATTTTTCCATAGTAGCGTCTGTAACGACCTGAGGAACGACTCCAGTAGCCCTAACGGGGCTTTAGAGGGGTTCAGGAGCATTTTATTGGCGACGTAATAGGAATTAGGCGATTTTGCCAATTTTTCGTGTGTGTTAGCCCACGGATTTTTTAGGTGCCATGGGTCCGGGTCGAATTTTCTTGGATTCTTCCATAGTGCGGGTCGACTTTTCTTGATTTCTTCCATAGTAGCGTCCGTAACGACCTGGGGAACAACTCTGGTAGCCCCGACGGTGCTATAGAGGGGTTTAGCAGCATTTTATTGGCGATGCAATTGGAATTAGGACATTTTGACAGTTTTTCATGTGTGTTAGCCCATGGATTTTTTAGGTGCCGGGGGTCCGGGTCAAATTTTCTTGGATTATTCAATAGTAGCGTCCGTAACGACCTGGGGAGCGACTCTAGTAGCCCCGACGGAGCTTTAGAGGGGTATAGGAGCATTTTATTGGAGACGCAATAGGAATTAGGTGATTTTGCTAGTTTTTCGTGTGTGTCAGCCCACGGATTTTTTATGTGTCGGGGGTCCGGATTGCATTTTCTTGGATTCTTCCATAGTAGCATCCGTAACGATCTGGGGAGCGACTCCTGTAGCCCCGGCGGCGCTATAGAGGGATTTAGGAGCAGTTTATTGGCGACACAATAGGTATTAGGCGATTTTGCTAGTTTTTTGTGTGTGTTAACCCACAAATTTTTTAGGTGTCGGAGGTTCGGGTCAAATTTTCTTGGATTCTTAAATAGTAGCGTCCGTAATGACCTAGGGAAAGACTCCAGTAGCCCCGGCAGTGCTATAGAGGGGTTTATGAGCATATTATTGGCGATGCAATCGGAATTAGGCGATTTTGCCAGTTTTTCCTGTGTGTTAGCCCACTGAATTTTTAGGTATCGGGGGTCCGGGTTGAATTTTCTTGATTTCTTCCATAGTAGCGTCCGTTACGACCTGGAGAATGACTCCAGCAGCCCCGGCGATGCTGTAGAAGGGTTTAAGAGCATTTTATTAGCGACGCAATAGGAATTAGGCGATTTTGCCAGTTTTTCGTGTGTGTTAGCCCACGGATTTTTTAGGTGCTAGGGGTGCGGGTCGAATTTTCTTGATTTCTTCCATAGTAGCGTCCGTAACGACCTGTAGAATGACTCCAGTAGCCCCGATAGTGCTATAGAGGGGTTTAGGAGCATTTTATTGGTGACGCAATCGGAACTATGCGGTTTTGCCAGTTTTTTGTGTGTGTTAGCCCATTGAATTTTTACGTGCCAGGGGTCTGGGTCGAAATTTCTTGATTTCTTCCATAGTAGCTTCTGTAACGACCTGGGGAACGACTCCAGTAGCCCCGGTGGTGCAAAAGAGGGGTTTAGGAGCATTTTATTGGCGACGCAATAGAAATTAGGGATTTTGCAAGTTTTTCGTGTGTGTTAGCCCACGGATTTTTTATGTGCCGGGGATCCGGGTCGAAATTTCTTGGATTTTTCCATAGTAGCGTCCGTAACGACCCTAGGAATGACTCCAGTAGCCCCGCCGGTGCTATAGAGGGAGTTAGGAGCATTTTATTGGCGACACAATAGGAATTACCCGATTTTGCCAGTTTTTCGTGTGTGTTAACCCACGGATTTTTTAGGTGCCGGGGGTCCAGGTCGAATTTTCTTGAATTCTTCCATAGTAGTGTTCGTAACGACCTGGGGAACGACTCCAGTAGCCCCGGCGGTGCTATAGAGGGATTTAGGAGCATTTTATTGGCGATGCAATAGGAATTAGGCGATTTTGCCAGTTTTTCGTGTGTGTTAACCCACGGATTTTTTAGGTGCTGTGGGTTTGGTACAAATTTTCTTGGATTCTTCCATAGTATCGTCTGTAATGACCTAAGGAAAGCCTCCAGTAGCCCCGGCGGTGCTATAGAGGGGTTTATGAGCATTTTATTGGCGACGCAATCGGAATTAGGCGATTTTGCCAGTTTTTCGTGTGTGTTAGCCCACTGAATTTTTAGGTGCCGGGGGTCTGGGTCGAATTTTCTTAATTTCTTTCATAGTAGCTTCCGTAATGACCTGGGGAACGACTCCAGTAGCCTCGACGGTGCAATAAAGGGGTTTAGGAGCATTTTATTGGCGACGCAATAGGAATTAGGCAATTTTGCAGTTTTTCGTATGTGTTAGCCCACAGGATTTTTAGGTACCGAGGGTCCGGGTCACATTTTCTTGATTTCTTCCATAGTAGCGTCCGTTACGACCTGGAAAATGACTCCAGTAGCCCCGGTGGCGCTTTAGAGGGGTGTAAGAGCATTTTATTGGCGACGCAAGAGGAATTAGGCGATTTTGCTAGTTTTTAGTGTGTGTTAGCCCACAAATTTTTTAGGTGCCAGGGGTGCGGGTCGAAATTTCTTAATCTCTTCCATAGTAGCGTCCTTAACAACCTGGAGAATGACTATAGTAGCCCCGACGGTGCTATAGAGGGGTTTAGGAGCATTTTATTGGCGACACAATCGGAATTATGCGATTTTTCCAGTTTTTCGTGTGTGTTATCCCACTGAATTTTAAGGTGCCAGGGGTCTGGGTCGAATTTTCTTGATTTCTTCCATAGTAGCTTCTGTAATGACCTGGGGAACGACTCCAGTAGCCCTGGCGGTGCAATAGAGGGGTTTAGGAGCATTTTATTGGCGACGCAATAGGAATTCGGAGCATTTTTTGGGTGCCAGGGATGCGGGTCAAAATTTCTTGATTTCTTCCATAGTAGCGTCCGTAACGACCTGGTGAACGACTCCAGTAGCCCCGGCGGCGCTTTAGAGGGGTTATGGAGTATTTTATTTGCGACGCAATAGGAATTAGGCGATTTTGCTAGTTTTTCGTGTGTGTTAGCCCACTGAATTTTTAGGTGCCGGGGGTCTAGGTTGAATTTTCTTGATTTCTTCCATAGTAGCTTCCGTAACAACCTGGGGAATGACTCCAGTAGCCCCGACGGTGCTTTAAAGGGGTTTAGGAGCATTTTATTAGCGGCGCAAAATTAATTAAGCAATTTTGCCACTTTTTCGTGTGTGTTAGCCCATGGATATTTTAGGTGCCGGGGGTCCGGTCGAATTTTCTTGGATTCTTCAATAGTAGTGTCCGTAACGACCTGGGGAACGACTCCAGTAGCCCTGGCGGTGCTATAGAGAGGTTTAGAAACATTTTATTGGCGACACAATAGGAATTAGGCGAATTTGCCAGTTTTTCGTGTGTTAGCCCACGAATTTTTTAGGTGTCGGGGGTCCGGGTCAAACTTTCTTGGATTCTTCAATAGTAGCATCCGTAACGACCTTGGGAATGACTCCAGTAGCCCCGGCGGCGCTTTAGAGGGATTCAGGATCATTTTATTGGAGACGCAATAGGAATTAGGCGATTTTGCCAGTTTTTCGTGTGTGTTAGTCCACGAATTTTTTAGGTGCCGGGGGTCCGGGTCACATTTTCTTAGATTCTTCCATAGTAGCGTCCATAACGACCTGGGGAACGACTCCAGTAGCCCTGGCGGCTCTTTAGAGGGGGTTAGGAGCATTTTATTGGCGACGCAATAGGAATTAGGGAATTTTGCCAGTTTTTCGTGTGTGTTAGCCCACAGATTTTTTAGGTGCCAGGGATCCAGTTCATATTTTCTTGGATTTTTCCATAGTAGCGTCTGTAACGACCTGAGGAACGACTCCAGTAGCCCTAACGGGGCTTTAGAGGGGTTCAGGAGCATTTTATTGGCGACGTAATAGGAAATAGGCGATTTTGCCAATTTTTCGTGTGTGTTAGCCCACGGATTTTTTAGGTGCCGTGGGTCCGGGTCGAATTTTCTTGGATTCTTCCATAGTGCGGGTCGACTTTTCTTGATTTCTTCCATAGTAGCATCCATAACGACCTGGGGAACAACTCTGGTAGCCCCGACGGTGCTATAGAGGGGTTTAGCAGCATTTTATTAGCGATGCAATTGGAATTAGGACATTTTGACAGTTTTTCATGTGTGTTAGCCCATGGATTTTTTAGGTGCCGGGGGTCCGGGTCAAATTTTCTTGGATTATTCAATAGTAGCGTCCGTAACGACCTGGGGAGCGACTCTAGTAGCCCCGGCGGAGCTTTAGAGGGGTATAGGAGCATTTTATTGGAGACGCAATAGGAATTAGGTGATTTTGCCAGTTTTTCGTGTGTGTCAGCCCACGGATTTTTTATGTGTCGGGGGTCCGGGTTGCATTTTCTTGGATTCTTCCATAGTAGCGTCCGTAACGACCTGGGGAGCGACTCCTGTAGCCCCGGCGGCGCTATAGAGGGATTTAGGAGCAGTTTATTGGCGACGCAATAGGTATTAGGCGATTTTGCTAGTTTTTTGTGTGTGTTAACCCACAAATTTTTTAGGTGTCGGAGGTTCGGGTCAAATTTTCTTGGATTCTTAAATAGTAGCGTCCGTAATGACCTAGGGAAAGACTCCAGTAGCCCCGGCAGTGCTATAGAGGGGTTAATGAGCATATTATTGGCGACGCAATCGGGGGTCCGGGTTGAATTTTCTTGATTTCTTCCATAGTAGCGTCCGTTACGACCTGGAGAATGACTCCAGCAGCCCCGGCGACGCTGTAGAAGGGTTTAAGAGCATTTTATTAGCGACGCAATAGGAATTAGGCGATTTTGCCAGTTTTTCGTGTGTGTTAGCCCACAGATTTTTTACGTGCTAGGGGTGCGGGTCAAATTTTCTTGATTTCTTCCATAGTAGCGTCCGTAACGACCTGTAGAATGACTCCAGTAGCCCCGATAGTGCTATAGAGGGGTTTAGGAGCATTTTATTGGCGACGCAATCGGAACTATGCGGTTTTGCCAGTTTTTCATGTATGTTAGCCTATTGAATTTTTACGTGCCAGGGGTCTGGGTCGAAATTTCTTGATTTCTTCCATAGTAGCTTCCGTAACAACCTGGGGAACGACTCCAGTAGCCCCGGTGGTGCAAAAGAGGGGTTTAGGAGCATTTTATTGGCGACGCAATAGAAATTAGGGATTTTGCAAGTTTTTCGTGTGTGTTAGCCCACGGATTTTTTATGTGCCGGGGATCCGGGTCGAAATTTCTTGGATTTTTCCATAGTAGCGTCCGTAACGACCCCAGGAATGACTCTAGTAGCCCCGGCGGTGCTATAGAGGGAGTTAGGAGCATTTTATTGGCGACACAATAGGAATTACCCGATTTTGCCAGTTTTTCGTGTGTGTTAACCCACGGATTTTTTAGGTGCCGGGGGTTCGGGTAAAATTTTCTTGGATTCTTCCATAATATCGTCTGTAACGACCTGGGGAACGACTTTAGTAGCCCTGGCGGCGCTTTAGAAGGGTTCAAGAGCATTTTATTGGCGACGCAATAGGAATTAGGCGATTTTGCCTGTTTTTTGTGTGTGTTAACCCACGGATTTTGCACGTGTTTTGGGTGTGTTAGCCCACAGTTTTTTAGGTGCCGGGGGTGCGGATCAAATTTTCTTGATTTATTCCATAGTAGCATCCGTAACGACCTGGGGAACGACTCCAGTAGCCCCGGCGGCGCTTTAGAGGGGTTATGGAGCATTTTATTTGCGACGCAATAGGAATTAGGCGATTTTGCAATTTTTTCGTGTGTGTTAGCCCACGAATTTTTTAGGTGCCGGGGGTCCGGGTAAACTTTTCTTGGATTCTTCCATTGTAGCATTCGTAACAACCTAGGGGAATGACTCCAGTATCCCCGGCGGTGCTTTAGAGGGGTTTAGGAGCATTTTATTGGCAGCGCAAAATTAATTAAGCAATTTTGCCACTTTTTCATGTGTGTTAGCCCACGGATATTTTAGGTGCCGGGGGTCCGGTCAAATTTTCTTGGATTCTTCAATAGTAGCGTCCGTAACGACCTGGGGAACGACTCCAGTAGCCCCGGCGGTGCTATAGAGAGGTTTAGAAGCATTTTATTGGCAACACAATAGGAATTAGGCGAATTTGCCAGTTTTTCGTGTGTGTTAGCCCACAGATTTTTTAGGTGCCGGGGGTACGGGTCAAATTTTCTTGGATTCTTCCATATTAGCGTCCGTAACGACCTGGGGAATAACTCTAGTAGTCCCGGCGGCGCTATAGAGGGGTTTAGGAGCATTTTATTGGCGACGCAATAGGAATTAGGCGATTTTGCCTATTTTTCGTGTGTGTTAACCCATGGATTTTTTAGGTGCCGGGGGGCCGTGTTGAAATTTCTTGGAATCTTCCGTTGTAGCATCCGTAACGACCTGGGGAACGACTCCAGTAGCCTCGGCGGCGCTATAGAGGGGTTTAGGAGCATTTTATTGGCGGCGCAATAGGAATTACACAATTATGCCAGTTTTTCGTGTGTGTTAGCCCACGTATATTTTAGGTGCCGGGGTCCGTGTTGAATTTTCTTGGATTCTTCCATAGTAGCGTCTGTAACGACCTGGGGATAGACTCTAGTAGCCCCGGTGGCGCTATAGAGGGGTTTAGGAGCATTTTATTGGCGACGCAATAGGAATTAGGCGATTTTGCCAGTTTTTCGTGTGTGTTAGCCCATAGAATTTTTAGGTGTCAGGGGTACGGGTCGAATTTTCTTGATTTCTTCCATTGTAGCATCCATAACGACTTGGGGAACGACTCCAGTAGCCCCGCTGGTGCAATAGAGGGGTTTAGGAGCATTTTATTGGAGACGCAATAGGAATTAGGCAATTTTACCAGTTTTTCATGTGTGTTAACCCACAGATTTTTTAGGTGCCGGGGGTTCGGGTCCAATTTTCTTGGATTCTTCCATAGTAGCGTCCGTAACGACCTGGAGAACGACTCCAGTAGCCCCGACAGTGCTATAGAGGGGTTCAGGAGCATTTTATTGGCGACGCAATAGGAATTAAGCGATTTTGCAAGTTTTTCGTGTGTATTAGTCCACGGATTTTTTAGGTGTCGGGGGTTCGGGTCAAATTTTCTTTGATTCTTACATAGTAGCATCCATTACAATCTGGGGAACGACTCCAGTAGCTCCGGCGGCACTTTAGAGGGGTTTAGGAGCATTTTATTGGCGGCGCAATAGGAATTAGGTGATTTTGCCAGTTTTACGTGTGTGTTAGCCCACGGATTTTTTAGGTGCCGGGGGTTCGGGTCAAATTTTCTTAGATTCTTCCATATTAGCGTCCGTAACGACCTGGGGAATGACTCCAGTAGCCCTTGCAGCTCTTTAGGGGGTTTAGAAGCATTTTATTGGCGACGCAATAGGATTTAGGCGATTTTGCCAATTATTCGTGTGTGTTAGTCCACGGATTTTTTTAGGTGTTGGGGTGCGGGTCGAACTTTCTTGGATTCTTCAATAGTAGCATCCGTAACGACCTGGGGAACGACTCCAGTAGCCCTGGCGGCTCTTTTGAGGGGTTCTGGAGCAGTTTATTGGCGACGCAATAGGAATTAGGCGATTTTGCCAGTTTTTCGTGTGTTAGCCCACAGATTTTTTAGGTGCTGGGGGTCCGATTTGAATTTTCTTGGATTCTTCCATAGTAGCATCCGTAACGACCTGGGAACGACTCCAGTAGCCCCGGCCGCACTATAGAGGGGTTTAGGAGCATTGTATTGGCGATACAATAGGAATTAGGCGATTTTGCCAGTTTTTCGTGTGTACCCATGGATTTTTTAGGTGCCGGGGGTTCGGGTCAAATTTTCTTAGATTCTTTATAGTAGCATCCGTAAAGACCTGGGGAACGACTCCAGTAGCCCCGGTGGCGCTTTAGAAGGGTTCAGGAGCATTTTATTGGCGATTCAATAGAAATTAGGCGATTTTGCAAGTTTTTTGTGTGTTAGCCAACAGATTTTTTAGGTGCCGAGGATGCGGGTTGAATTCTCTTGATTTCATCCATAGTAGCATCCTTAACAACCTGGGGAATGACTCCAGTAGCCCCGGCGACGCTTTAGAGGGGTTTACGAGCATTTTATTTGAGACGCAATAGGAATTAGGCAATTTTGCCAGTTTTTCGTGTGTGTTAGCCTAGGGACTTTTTACGTGCTGGGGGCCGTGTCTAAATTTCTTGGATTATTTCATTTGTAGCATCCGTAACGACCTGGGGAACTACTCCAGTAGCCTCGGCGGTGCTATAGAGGGGTTTAGGAGCATTTTATTGGCGACGCAATAGGAATTCGGTGATTTTGCAAGTTTTTCGTGTGTGTTAGCCCACAATTTTTTGGGTGCCAGGGATGCGGGTCAAATTTTCTTGATTTATTCCATAGTAGCGTCCGTAACGACCTGGGGAACGACTCCACTAGCCCCGGCGGCGCTTTAGAGGGGTTATGGAGCATTTTATTTGCGACGCAATAGGAATTAGGCGATTTTGCAATTTTTTTGTATGTGTTAGCCCACGAATTTTTTAGGTGCCGGGGGTCCGGGTAAAATTTTCTTGGATTCTTCCATTGTAGCATTCGTAACAACCTAGGGGAATGACTCCAGTATCCCCGGCGGCGCTTTAGAGGGGTTTAGGAGTATTTTATTAGCGACGCAATAGGAATTAGGCGATTTTGCCAGTTTTTCGTGTGTACCCATGGATTTTTTAGGTGCCGGGGGTTCGGGTCAAATTTTCTTAGATTCTTCATAGTAGCATCCGTAAAGACCTGGGGAACGACTCCAGTAGCCCCGGCGGCGCTTTAGAAGGGTTCAGGAGCATTTTATTGGCGATGCAATAGAAATTAGGCGATTTTGCAAGTTTTTTGTGTGTTAGCCAACAGATTTTTTAGGTGCCGAGGATGCGGGTTGAATTCTCTTGATTTCATCCATAGTAGCATCCTTAACAACCTGGGGAATGACTCCAGTAGCCCCGGCGACGCTTTAGAGGGGTTTACGAGCATTTTATTTGAGACGCAATAGGAATTAGGCGATTTTGCCAGTTTTTCGTGTGTGTTAGCCCAGGGACTTTTTACGTGCCGGGGGGCCGTGTCTAAATTTCTTGGATTATTCCATTTATAGCGTCTGTAACGACCTGGGGAACGACTCCAGTAGCCTCGGCGGTGCTATAGAGGGGTTTAGGAGCATTTTATTGGCGACGCAATAGGAATTAGGCGATTTTGCCAGTTTTTCATGTGTGTTAGCCCACAGATTTTTTAATACCGGGGGTCCGGGTCAAATTTTCTTGATTTATTCCATAGTAGCGTCCGTAACGACCTGGGGAACGACTCCACTAGCCCCGGCGGCGCTTTAGAGGGGTTATGGAGCATTTTATTTGCGACGCAATAGGAATTAGGCGATTTTGCAATTTTTTCGTATGTGTTAGCCCACGAATTTTTTAGGTGCCGGGGGTCCGGGTAAAATTTTCTTGGATTCTTCCATTGTAGCATTCGTAACAACCTAGGGGAATGACTCCAGTATCCCTGGCGGCGCTTTAGAGGGGTTTAGGAGTATTTTATTAGCGACGCAATAGGAATTAGGCGATTTTGCCAGTTTTTCGTGTGTACCCATGGATTTTTTAGGTGCCGGGGGTTCGGGTCAAATTTTCTTAGATTCTTCATAGTAGCATCCGTAAAGACCTGGGGAACGACTCCAGTAGCCCCGGCGTCGCTTTAGAAGGGTTCAGGAGCATTTTATTGGCGATGCAATAGAAATTAGGCGATTTTGCAAGTTTTTTGTGTGTTAGCCAACAGATTTTTTAGGTGCCGAGGATGCGGGTTGAATTCTCTTGATTTCATCCATAGTAGCATCCTTAACAACCTGGGGAATGACTCCAGTAGCCCCGGCGACGCTTTAGAGGGGTTTACGAGCATTTTATTTGAGACGCAATAGGAATTAGGCGATTTTGCCAGTTTTTCGTGTGTGTTAGCCCAGGGACTTTTTACGTGCCGGGGGGGCGTGTCTAAATTTCTTGGATTATTCCATTTATAGCATCCGTAACGACCTGGGGAACGACTCCAGTAGCCTCGGCGGTGCTTTAGAGGGATTCAGGATCATTTTATTGGAGACGCAATAGAAATTAGGCGATTTTGCCAGTTTTTTATGTGTGTTAGTCCACGGATTTTTTAGGTGTCGGGGGTCCGGGTCGAATTTTCTTGGATTATTACATAGTAGAGTCCGTAACGATCTAGGGAACGATTCCAGTAGCCCTGGCGGCTCTTTAGAGGGGTTTAGGAGCATTTTATTGGCGACGCAATACGAATTAGGGAATTTTGCCAGTTTTTCGTATGTGTTAGCCCACAGATTTTTTAGGTGCCGGGGATCCGGGTCATATTTTCTTGGATTTTTCCATAGTAGCGTCTGTAACGACCTGAGGAACGACTCTAGTAACCCTAGCGGGTCTTTAGAGGGGTTCAGGAGCATTTAATTGGCGACGCAATAGGAATTAGGCGATTTTGCAAGTTTTTCGTGTGTGTTAGCCCACGGATTTTTTAGGTGCCGGGGTCCGGGTCGAATTTTCTTGGATTCTTCCATAGTAGCGTCCGTAACGACCTGAGGAACGACTCCAGTAGCCCCGGCGGCGCTATAGAGGGGTTTAGGAGCATTTTATTGGCGATGCAATAGGAATTAGGCGATTTTGCCAGTTTTTCGTGTGTGTTAACTCTCGTATTTTTTAGGTGCCGGGGGTTCGGGTCACATTTTCTTGGATTCTTCCATAGAAGCGTCCGCAACGACCTAGGGAATGATTCTAGTAGCCCCGGCGACGCTTTAGAGGGGTTCAGGAGCATTTTATTGGCGACGCAATAGGAATTAGGCAATTTTGCCAGTTTTTCGTGTGTGTTAGCCCACTGAATTTTTAGGTGCCGGGGGTCTCTGTCGAATTTTCTTGATTTCTTCCATCGTAGTTTCCGTAATGACCTGGGGAACGACTCCAGTAGCCTCGACGGTGCAATAAAGGGGTTTAGGAGCATTTTATTGGCGACGCAATAGGAATTAGGCAATTTTGCCAGTTTTTCGTATGTGTTAGCCCACAGAATTTTTAGGTACCGGGGGTCCGGGTCAAATTTTCTTGATTTCTTCCATAGTAGCGTCCGTTACGACCTGGAGAATGACTCCAGTAGCTCCGGTGGCGCTTTAGAGGGGTTTAAGAGCATTTTATTGGCGACGCAAGAGAAATTAGGCGATTTTGCTAGTTTTTAGTGTGTGTTACCCCACAGATTTTTTAGGTGCCAGGGGTGCGGGTCGAAATTTCTTAATTTCTTCCATAGTAGCGTCCTTAACAACCTGGAGAATGACTATAGTAGCCCCGACGGTGCTATAGAGGGGTTTAGGAGCATTTTATTGGCGACACAATCGGAATTATGCGATTTTGCCAGTTTTTCGTGTGTGTTAGCCCACTAAATTTTTAGGTGCCGGGGGTCTGGGTCGAATTTTCTTTATTTTTTCCATCATAGCTTCCGTAACGACCTGGGGAACGACTCCAGTAGACCTAGCGGTGCAATAGAGGAGTTTAGGAGCTTTTTATTGGCGACGCAATAGGAATTAGGCGATTTTGCAAGTTTTTCGTGTGTGTTAGCCCACAGATTTTTTAGGTGCCGGGGTTCCAGGTCAAATTATCTTGGATGCTTCCATAGTAACGTCCGTAACGACCTGGAGAACGACTACAGTAGCCCTGGCGGCTCTTTAGAGGGATTTAGGATCATTTTATTGGCGACGCAATAGGAATTACCCAATTTTGCCAGTTTTTCGTGTGTGTTAACCCACAGATTTTTTCGGTACCGGGGGTTCGGGTCAAAATTTCCTGGATTCTTCCATAATAGCGTCCGTAACGACCTGGAGAACGACTCCAGTAGCCCTGGCGGGGCTTTAGAGAGGTTCAGGAGCATTTTATTGTCGACGCAATAGGAATTAGGAGATTTTGCAAGTTTTTCGTGTGTGTTAGCCCACAGTTTTTTGGGTGCCGGGGTGCGAGTCAAAATTTCTTGATTTCTTCCATAGTAGCATCCGTAACGACCTAGGGAACGACTCCAGTAGCCCCGGCGGCACTTTAGAGGGGTTATGGAGCATTTTATTTGCGACGCAATAGGAATTAGGTGATTTTGCCAGTTTTTCGTGTGTGTTAACTCTCGGATTTTTTAGGTGCAGGGGGTTCGGGTCACATTTTCTTGGATTCTTCCATAGAATCATCCGCAACGACCTAGGGAATGACTCTAGTAGCCCCGACGGCGCTTTAGAGGGGTTAAGGAGCATTTTATTGGCGACGCAATAGGAATTAGGCAATTTTGCCAGTTTTTCGTGTCTGTTAGCCCACTGAATTTTTAGGTGCCGGGGGTATGGGTCGAATTTTCTTGATTTCTTCCATCGTAGCTTTCGTAACGACCTGGGGAACGACTCCAGTAGACTCGACGGTGCACTAAAGGGGTTTAGGAGCATTTTATTGGCGACGCAATAGGAATTAGGCAATTTTGCCAGTTTTTCGTATGTGTTAGCCCACAGAATTTTTAGGTACCGGGGGTCCGGGTCAAATTTTCTTGATTTCTTCCATAGTAGCGTCCGTTACGACCTGGAGAATGACTCCAGTAGCCCCGGTGGCGCTTTAGAGGGGTTTAAGAGCATTTTATTGGCGGTGCAAGAGGAATTAGGCGATTTTGCTAGTTTTTAGTGTGTGTTACCCACAGATTTTTTAGGTGCCAGGGGTGCGGGTCGAAATTTCTTAATTTCTTCCATAGTAGCGTCCTTAACAACCTGGAGAATGACTATAGTAGCCCCGACGGTGCTATAGAGGGGTTTAGGAGCATTTTATTGGCGACACAATCGGAATTATGCGATTTTGCCAGTTTTTCATGTGTGTTAGACCCTTGAATTTTTAGGTGCCGGGGGTCTGGGTCGAATTTTCTTCATTTCTTCCATAGTAGCTTCCGTATTGACCTGGGGAACGCCTCCAGTAGACCTAGCGGTGCAATAGAGGAGTTTAGGAGCATTTTATTGGAGACGCAATAGGAATTAGGCGATTTTGCAAGTTTTTCGTGTGTGTTAGCCCACAGATTTTTTAGGTGCCGGGGTTCCGGGTCAAATTATCTTGGATGCTTCCATAGTAACGTCCGTAACGACCTGGAGAACGACTCCAGTAGCCCCGGCGGTGCTATAGAGGGATTTAGGATCATTTTATTGGCGACGCAATAGGAATTACCCAATTTTGCCAGTTTTTCGTGTGTGTTAACCCACAGATTTTTTCGGTACCAGGGGTTCGGGTCAAATTTTCTTGGATTCTTCCATAATAGCGTCCGTAACGACCTGGGGAACGACTCCAGTAGTCTCGGCGGCGCTTTAGAGGGGTTATGGAGCATTTTATTTGCGACGCAATAGGAATTAGTTGATTTTGCAAGTTTTTCGTGTGTGTTAGCCCACAGTTTTTTGGGTGCCGGGGTGCGAGTCAAAATTTCTTGATTTCTTCCATAGTAGCATCCGTAACGACCTAGGGAACGACTCCAGTAGCCCCGGCGGTGCTTTAGAGGGGTTATGGAGCATTTTATTTGCGACGTAATAGGAATTAGGCGATTTTGCCAGTTTTTCGTGTGTGTTAGCCCACTGAATTTTTAGGTGCCGGGGGTCTGGGTCGAATTTTCTTGATTTCTTCAATAGTAGCTTCCGTAACAACCTGGGGAATGACTCCAGTAGCCTCGGCGGTGCTTTAAAGGGGTTTAGGAGCATTTTATTAGCAGCGCAAAATTAATTAAGCAATTTTGCCACTTTTTCGTGTGTGTTAGCCCATGGATAATTTAGGTGCCGGGGGTCCGGTCGAATTTTCTTGGATTCTTCAATAGTGTCGTCCGTAACGACTTGGGGAACGACTCCAGTAGCCCTGGAGGTGCTATAGAGAGGTTTAAAAGCATTTTATTGGCGACACAATAGGAATTAGGCGAATTTGCCAGTTTTTCGTGTGTGTTAGCCCACGGATTTTTTAGGTGACGGGGGTCTGGGTCAAACTTTCTTGGATTCTTCAATAGTAGCATCCGTAACGACCTTGGGAATAACTCCAGAAGCCCCGGCGGCGCTTTAGAGGGGTTCAAGATCATTTTATTGGAGACGCAATAGGAATTAGGCGATTTTGCTAGTTTTTCGTGTGTGTTAGTCTACGGATTTTTTAGGTGTCGGGGGTCCGGGTCGAATTTTCTTGGATTCTTACATAGTAGCGTCCGTAACGATCTAGGGAACGACTCCAGTAGCTCCGATGGCGGTTTAGAGGGGTTTAGGAGCATTTTATTGGCGGCGCAATAGGAATTAGGCGATTTTGCAAGTTTTTCGTGTGTGTTAGCCCACGAATTTTTTAGGTGCCGGGGGTCCGGGTCAAATTTTCTTGGATTCTTCCATAGTAGCGTCCGTAACGACCTGGGGAACGACTCCAGTAGACCTGGCAGCTCTTTAGAGTGGTTTAGGAGCATTTTATTGGCAACGCAATAGGAATTAGGGAATTTTGCCAGTTTTTCGTGTGTGTTAGCCCACAGATTTTTTAGGTGCCGGGGATCCAGGTCATATTTTCTTGGATTTTTCCATAGTAGCGTCCGTAACGACCTGAGGAATGACTCCAGTAGCGCTAGCGGGGATTTAGAGGGTTCAGGAGCATTTTATTGGCGACGCAATAGGAATTAGGCGATTTTGCCACTTGTTCGTGTGTGTTAGCCCACGGATATTTTAGGTGCCGGGGGTCCGGGTCGAATTTTCTTGGATTCTTCTATAGTCGCATCCGTAACGACCTGGGGAATAACTCCAATAGCCCCGGTGGCGCTTTAGAGGGGTATAGGAGCATTTTATTGGAGACGCAATAGTAATTAGGTGATTTTTCCAGTATTTCGTGTGTTAGCCCTCGGATTTTTTATGTACCGGGGGTCCGGGTCGCATTTTCTTGGATTCTTCTATAGTAGCGTCCGTAACGACCTGGGGAACGACTCCAATAGCCCCGGCGGCGCTATAGAGGGATTTAGGAGCATTTTATTGGCGACGCAATAGGAATTAGGCGATTTTGCTAGTTTTTTGTGTGTGTTAACCCACGGATTTTTTAGGTGTCGAGGGTTCGGGTCAAATTTTCGTGGATTCTTAAATAGTAGCATCCGTAATGACCTAGGGAAAGACTCCAGTAGCCCCGGCGGTGCTATAGAGGGGTTTATGAGCATTTTATTGGCGACGCAATCAGAATTATGAGATTTTGCCAATTTTTCGTGTGTGTTAACCCACTGAATTTTTAGGTGCCGGGGGTCTGGGTCGAATTTTCTTCATTTCTTCCATAGTAGCTTCCGTAACGACCTGGGGAACGACTCCAGTAGACCTAGCGGTGCAATAGAGGAGTTTAGAAGCATTTTATTGGCGACGCAATAGGAATTAGGCGATTTTGCAAGTTTCTCGTGTGTGTTAGCCCACAGATTTTTTATGTGCCGGGGGTCCGGGTCGAATTTTCTTGGATTTTTCCATAGTAGCGTCCGTAACGACCAGGGGAACGACTCCAGTAGCCACGGCGGTGCTATAGAGGGATTTAGGAGCATTTTATTGGCGACGCAATAGGAATTACCCAATTTTGCCATTTTTTCGTGTGTGTTAACCCACGGATTTATTAGGTGCCTGGGGTTCGGGTCAAATTTTCTTGGATTCTTCCATAATAGCATCTGTAACGACCTGGAGAACGACTTTAGTAGCCCTGGCGGCACTTTAGAGGGGTTCAAGAGCATTTTATTGGCGACGCAATAGGAATTAGGCGATTTTGCATGTGTTTTGTGTGTGTTAGCCCACGGTATTTTAGGTGCTGGGGGTGCGGGTCAAATTTTCTTGATTTATTCCATAGTAGCGTCCGTAACGACCTGGGGAACGACTCTAGTAGCCCCGGCGGCACTTTAGAGGGGTTATGGAGCATTTTATTTGCGACGCAATAGGAATTAGGCGATTTTGTAATTTTTTCGTGTGTATTAGCCCACGGATTTTTTAGGTGCCGGGGGTCCGGGTAAAATTTTCTTGGATTCTTCCATTGTAGCATTCGTAACAACCTGGGGAACGACTCCAGTAGCCCCGACGGTGCTTTAGAGGGGTTTAGAAGCATTTTATTGGCGACACAATAGAAATTAGGCGAATTTGCCAGTTTTTCGTGTGTGTTAGCCCACGGATTTTTTAGGTGCCGGGGGTACGGGTCAAATTTTCTTGGATTCTTCCATAGTAGCGTCCGTAACGACCTGGGGAATAACTCCAGTAGCCCCGGCGGTGCTATAGAGAGGTTTAGGAGCATTTTATTGGCGACGCAATAGGAATTAGGCGATTTTGCCTGTTTTTCATGTGTGTTAACCCACAGATTTTTTAGGTGCCGGGGGCCGTGTCGAAATTTCTTAGATTCTTCCATTGTAGCATCCGTAACGACCTGGGGAACGACTCCAGTAGCCCCGGCGGCGCTATAGAGGGGTTTAAGAGCATTTTATTGGCGGCGCAATAGGAATTAGGCAATTATTCCACTTTTTCATGTGTGTTAGCCCACATATATTTTAGGTGCCGGGGGTCCGTGTTGAATTTTCTTGGATTCTTCCATAGTAGCGTCCGTAACGACCTGGGGATAGACTCTAGTAGCCCCGGTGGCGCTATAGAAGGGTTTAGGAGTATTTTATTGGCGACGCAATTGGAATTAGGCGATTTTGCCAGTTTTTCGTGTGTGTTAGCCCTTAGAATTTTTAGATTCCAGGGGTACGGGTCGAATTTCTTGATTTCTTCCATTGTAGCATCCGTAACGACCTGGGGAACAACTCCATTAGCCCCGGTGGTGCAATAGAGAGGTTTAGAAGCATTTTATTGGAGACGCAATAGGAATTAGGCAATTTTGCCAGTTTTTCATGTGTGTTAACCCACAGATTTTTTAGGTGCCGGGGGTTCGGGTCCAATTTTCTTGGATTCTTCTATAGTAGCGTCCGTAACGACCTGGAGAACGACTCCAGTAGCCCCGACAGTGCTATAGAGGGGTTTAGGAGCATTTCATCGGCGACGCGATAGGAATTAAGCAATTTTGCAAGTTTTTCGTGTGTTAGTCCATGGATTTTTTAGGTGTCGGGGGTATGGGTCGAATTTTCTGGGATTCTTACATAGTAGCGTCCGTAACAATCTAGGGAACGACTCCAGTAGCTCCAGCGGCGCTTTATAGGGGTTTACGAGCATTTTATTGGCGGCGCAATAGGAATTAGGCGATTTTGCCAGTTTTTCGTGTGTGTTAGCCAACGGATTTTTTAGGTGCCGGGGGTCCGAGTCAAATTTTCTTAGATTCTTCCATAGTAGCATCCGTAACGACCTGGGGAACGACTCCAGTAGCCCTCGCGGCTCTTTAGGGGGTTTAGAAGCATTTTATTGGCGACGCAATAGGATTGAGGCGATTTTGCCAATTATTCGTGTGCGTTAGTCCACGGATATTTTTAGGGGTTGGGGGTGCGGGTCGAATTTTCTTGGATTCTTCAATAGTAGCGTCCGTAACGATCTGGGGAACGACTCCAGTAGCCCTGGAGGCTCTTTAGAGGGGTTCTGGAGCAGTTTATTGGCGACACAATAGGAATTAGGCGATTTTGCCAGTTTTTCGTGTGTTAGCCCACAGATTTTTTAGGTGCCGGGGGTCCGATTTGAATTTTCTTGGATTCTTCCATAGTAGCGTCCGTAACGACCTGGGATCGACTCCAGTAGCCCCGGCCGCACTATAGAGGGGTTTAGGAGCATTGTATTGGCGATGCAATAGGAATTAGGCGATTTTGCCAATTTTTCGTGTGTGTACCCACAGATTTTTTAGGTGCTGGGGGTTGGGGGTCAAATTTTCTTGGATTCTTCCATAGTAGCGTCCGTAACAACCTGGGGAACGACTCCAGTAGCCCCGGCGGCGCTTTAGAAGGGTTCAGGAGCATTTTATTGGTGATGCAATAGAAATTAGGCGATTTTGCAAGTTTTTTGTGTGTTAGCCAACGGAGTTTTTAGGTGCCGAGGGTGCGGGTTAAATTCTCTTGATTTCATCCAGAGTAGCATCCTTAACAACCTGGGGAATGACTCCAGTAGGCCCGGCGGCGCTTTAGAGGGGTTTACGAGCATTTTATTTGAGACGCAATAGGAATTAGGCGATTTTGCTAGTTTTTCGTGTGTGTTAGCCCAAGGATGTTTTACTTGCCGGGGGGCCGTGTCTAAATTTCTTGGATTCTTCCATTTGTAGCATCCTTAACGACCTGGGGAACGACTCCAGTAGCCTCGACGGCACTATAGAGGGGTTTAGGAGCATATTATTGGCGACGTAACAGGAATTAGGCGATTTTGCCAGTTTTTCATGTGTGTTAGCCCACAGATTTTTTAGGTGCCGGGGGTCCGGGTCAAATTTTCTTGGATTCTTACATAGTAGCATCCGTAACGACCTGGGGAACGACTCCAGTAGCCCCAGCGGCGATTTAGACGTGTTTAGGAGCATTTTATTGGCGACGCAATAGGAATTAGGCGATTTTCCAGTTTTTCGTATGTGTTAGTCCACAGATTTTTTAGGTGTTGGAGGTGCGGATCTAATTTTCTTGGATTCTTCCATAGTAGCGTCCGTAACGACCTGGGGAACGACTCTAGTAGCCCTGGCTGCTTTTTAGAGGGGTTCTGGAGCATTTTATTGGCGACGCAATAGGAATTAGGCGATTTTGCTAGTTTTTCGTGTGTGTTAGCCCATGGATATTTTAGGTGCCGGGGGTTCACGTCAAATTTTCTTGGATTCTTCCATAATAGCTTCCGTAACGACCTGGGGAACGACTCTAGTAGCCCCGACGGCGCTATAGAGGGGTTTAGGAGTATTTTATTGGCGACGCAATAGGAATTTGGCAATTTTGCCAGTTTTTCATTTGTGTTAGCCCATAGATTTTTTAGGTGCCGGGGGTTCAGGTCAAATTTTCTTGGATTCTTCCATAGTAGCGTCTGTAACAACCTGGGGAACGACTCCAGTAGCTCCGGCGGCGCTTTAGAGGGGTTCAGGAGCATTTTATTGGCAACGCAATAGGAATTAGGCGATTTTGCAAGTTTTTTGTGTGTGTTAGCCAACGGATTTTTTAAGTGCTAGGGGTGCGGATTGAATTTTCTTGATTTCTTCCATAGTAGCATCCGTAACGACCTGGGGAATGACTCCAGTAGCCCCGGCGGCGCTTTAGAGGGGTTTAGGAGCATTTTATTTGAGACACAATAGGAATTAGGCGATTTTGCAAGTTTTTCGTGTGTGTTAGCCCAGGGATTTTTTACGTGCCGGGGGTTCGGGTAAAATTTTGTTGGATTCTTCAATAGTAGCATCCGTAACGACCTGGGAAACGACTCCAGTAGTTTCGACGATGCTTTAGAGGGGTTTAGGAGCATTTTATTGGTGGCGCAATAGGAATTAAGCAATTTTGCCAGTTTTTCGTGTGTGTTAGTCCACGGATTTTTTAGGTGTTGGGGGTGAGGGTCGAATTTACTTGGATTCTTCCATAATAGCGTCCGTAACGAACTGGGAATGACTCCAGTAGCCCTGGCGACTCTTTAGAGGGGTTCTGGAGCATTTTATTAGCGACGCAATAGGAATTAGGCGATTTTGCCAGTTTTTCGTGTGTGTTTGACCACAGATATTTTAAGTGCCGGGGGTCCGGGTCAAATTTTCTTGGATTCTTCCATAGTAGCGTCCGTAACGACCTGGGGAACGACTCCAGTAGCCCTGGCGGCTCTTTAGAGGGATTTAGGAGAATTTTATTGGCGACACAATAGGAATTAGGCAATTTTCTAGTTTTTCGTGTGTGTTAGTCCACGAATTTTTCAGGTGTTAGGGGTGCGAGTCGAATATTCTTGGATTCTTCCATAGTAGCATCCGTAACGACCTGGAGATGACTCCAGTAGCCCTGGCGTCTCTTTAGAGCGGTTCTGGAGCATTTTATTGGCGACGCAATAGTAATTAGGCGATTTTGCCAGTTTTTCGTGTGTGTTAGCCCACAGAATTTTTAGGTACCGGGGTTCCGGGTCGAAATTTCTTGGATTCTTCCATAATAGCATCCGTAACGACCTGGGGAACGACTCCAGTGGCTCCGGCGGCGCTATAGAGGGGTTTAGGAGCATTTTATTAGCGACGCAATAGGAATTAGGCAATTTTGCTAGTTTTTCGTGTGTGTTAGCCCATGGATTTTTTAGGTGTCGGGGGTTCGGGTCAAATTTTCTTGGATTCTTCTATTGTAGCGTCCGTAACGATCGGGGGAATGACTCCAGTAGCACCCGCGGCGCTTTAGAGGGGTTTACGAGCATTTTATTTGAGACGCAATAGGAATTAGGCGATTTTGCAAGTTTTTCATGTGTGTTAGCCCACAGATTTTTTAGGTGCCGGGGGTCCGGGTCAAATTTTCTTGGATTTTTACATAGTAGCATCCGTAACGACCTGGGGAACGACTCCAGTAGCCCCAGCGGCGATTTAGACGTGTTTAGGAGCATTTTATTGGCGACGCAATAGGAATTAGGCGATTTTCCAGTTTTTCGTATGTGTTAGTCCACAGATTTTTTAGGTGTTGGAGGTGCGGATCTAATTTTCTTGGATTCTTCCATAGTAGCGTCCGTAACGACCTGGGGAACGACTCTAGTAGCCCTGGCTGCTTTTTAGAGGGGTTCTGGAGCATTTTATTGGCGACGCAATAGGAATTAGGCGATTTTGCCAGTTTTTCGTGTGTGTTAGCCCATGGATATTTTAGGTGCCGGGGGTCCGAGTCAAATTTTCTTGGATTCTTCCATAATAGCTTCCGTAACGACCTGGGGAACGACTCTAGTAGCCCCGACGGCGCTATAGAGGGGTTTAGGAGTATTTTATTGGCGACGCAATAGGAATTTGGCAATTTTGCCAGTTTTTCATTTGTGTTAGCCCATAGATTTTTTAGGTGCCGGGGGTTCAGGTCAAATTTTCTTGGATTCTTCCATAGTAGCGTCTGTAACAACCTGGGGAACGACTCCAGTAGCTCCGGCGGCGCTTTAGAGGGGTTCAGGAGCATTTTATTGGCAACGCAATAGGAATTAGGCGATTTTGCAAGTTTTTTGTGTGTGTTAGCCAACGGATTTTTTAAGTGCTAGGGGTGCGGATTGAATTTTCTTGATTTCTTCCATAGTAGCATCCGTAACGACCTGGAGAATGACTCCAGTAGCCCCGGCGGCGCTTTAGAGGGGTTTAGGAGCATTTTATTTGAGACACAATAGGAATTAGGCGATTTTGCAAGTTTTTCGTGTGTGTTAGCCCAGGGATTTTTTACGTGCCGGGGGTTCGGGTAAAATTTTGTTGGATTCTTCAATAGTAGCATCCGTAACGACCTGGGAAACAACTCCAGTAGTTTCGACGATGCTTTAGAGGGGTTTAGGAGCATTTTATTGGTGGCGCAATAGGAATTAAGCAATTTTGCCAGTTTTTCGTGTGTGTTAGTCCACGGATTTTTTAGGTGTTGGGGGTGAGGGTCGAATTTACTTGGATTCTTCCATAATAGCGTCCGTAACGAACTGGGAATGACTCCAGTAGCCCTGGCGACTCTTTAGAGGGGTTCTGGAGCATTTTATTGGCGACGCAATAGGAATTAGGCCATTTTGCCAGTTTTTCGTGTGTGTTTGACCACAGATATTTTAAGTGCCGGGGGTCCGGGTCAAATTTTCTTGGATTCTTCCATAGTAGCGTCCGTAACGACCTGGGGAACGACTCCAGTAGCCCTGGCGGCTCTTTAGAGGGATTTAGGAGAATTTTTTTGGCGACACAATAGGAATTAGGCAATTTTCTAGTTTTTCGTGTGTGTTAGTCCACGAATTTTTCAGGTGTTAGGGGTGCGAGTCGAATATTCTTGGATTCTTCCATAGTAGCATCCGTAACGACCTGGAGATGACTCCAGTAGCCCTGGCGTCTCTTTAGAGCGGTTCTGGAGCATTTTATTGGCGACGCAATAGTAATTAGGCGATTTTGCCAGTTTTTCGTGTGTGTTAGCCCACAGAATTTTTAGGTACCGGGGTTCCGGGTCGAAATTTCTTGGATTCTTCCATAATAGCATCCGTAACGACCTGGGGAACGACTCCAGTAGCCCCAGCGGTGCTATATAGGGGTTTAGGAGCATTTTATTAGCGACGCAATAGGAATTAGGCAATTTTGCTAGTTTTTCGTGTGTGTTAGCCCATGGATTTTTTAGGTGTCGGGGGTTCGGGTCAAATTTTCTTGGATTCTTCTATTGTAGCATCCGTAACGATCGGGGGAATGACTCCAGTAGCACCTGCGGCGCTTTAGAGGGGTTTACGAGCATTTTATTTGAGACGCAATAGGAATTAGGCGATTTTGCAAGTTTTTCGTGTGTGTTAGCCCAGGGATTTTTTACGTGCCAGGGGTTCGGGTCAAATTTTCTTGGATTCTTCCAAAGTAGCGTCTGTAACGACCTGGGAAACGTCTCCAGCAGTCCCGACGGCTATTTAGAGGGGTTTAGTAGGATTTTGCCAGTTTTTCGTGTGTGTTAGCCCACAGAATTTTTAGGTACCGAGGTTCCGGGTCGAAATTTCTTGGATTCTTCCATAATAGCATCCGTAACGACCTGGGGAACGACTCCAGTAGCCCCAGCGGTGCTATAGAGGGGTTTAGGAGCATTTTATTAGCGACGCAATAGGAATTAGGCAATTTTGCTAGTTTTTCGTGTGTGTTAGCCCACAGATTTTTTAGCTGTTGGGGTGCGGGTCGAATTTTCTTAGATTTTTCCATAGTAGCATCCGTAACGACCTGGGGACTGACTCTAGTAGCCCCGGAGGTGCTATAGAGGGGTTTAGGAGCATTTTATTGGCGATGCAATAGGAATTAGGCGATTTTTCCAGTTTTTCGTGTGTGTTAGTCCATGGATTTTTTTAGGTGTTGGGGGTGCGGGTCGAATTTTCTTGGATTCTTCCATAATAGCGTCCGTAACGAACTGGGGAACGACTCCAGTAGCCCTAGCGACTCTTTAGAGGGGTTCTGGAGCATTTTAATCTCGACGCAATAGGAATTAGGAGATTTTGCCAGTTTTTCGTGTGTGTTAGCCCACAGATATTTTAAGTGCCGGGGTCCGGGTCAAATTTTCTTGGATTCTTCCATAGTAGCGTCCGTAACGACCTGGGGAACGACTCCAGTAGCCCTGGCGGCTCTTTAGAGGGATTTAGGAGCATTTTATTGGCGACACAATAGGAATTAGGCGATTTTCTAGTTTTTCATGTGTGTTAGCCACAAATTTTTCAGGTGTTAGGGGTGTGGGTCGAATTTTCTTGGATTCTTCTATTGTAGCGTCCATAACGACATGGGGAATGACTCCAGTAGCCCCGGCGGTGCTTTAGAGGGGTTTACGAGCATTTTATTTGAGACGCAATAGGAATTAGGCGATTTTGCAAGTTTTTCGTGTGTGTTAGCCCAGGGATTTTTTACGTGCCAGGGGTTCGGGTCAAATTTTCTTGAATTCTTCCAAAGTACCATCCGTAACGAATTGGAGAACGACTCCAGTAGCCCTTGCGGCTCTTTAGAGGGGTTCTGGAGCATTTTATTGGTGACACAATAGGAATTAGGTGATTTTGCCAGTTTTTCATGTGTGTTAGCCCACGGATATTTTAGGTGTTGGGGGTCCGGATCGAATTTTCTTAGATTCTTCCATAATAGCGTCCGTAACGACCTGAGGAATGACTCTAGTAGCCCCGACGGCGCTATAGAGGGGTTTAGGAGCATTTTATTAGCGACGCAATAGGAATTAGATGATTTTGTCAGTTTTTTGTGTGTGTTAGCCCACGGATTTTTTAGGTGCCGGGGGTTTGGGTCGAATTTTCTTGGATTCTTCTATTGTAGCGTCCGTAACGGCCTGGGTAATGACTCCAGCAACCCCGGCGGTGCTTTAGAGGGGTTTACGAGCATTTTATTTGAGACGCAATAGGAATTAGGCGATTTTGCAAGTTTTTCGTGTGTGTTAGCCTAGGGATTTTTTACGTGCCAGGGGTTCGGGTCAAATTTACTTGGATTCTTCAATAGTAGCGTCCGTAACGAATTGGAGAACGACTCCAGTAGCCCTGGCGGCTCTTTAGAGGGGTTCTGGAGCATTTTATTGGTGACACAATAGGAATTAGGTGATTTTGCCAGTTTTTCATGTGTGTTAGCCCACAGATTTTTTAGGTGTTGGGGGTCCGGATCGAATTTTCTTAGATTCTTCCATAATAGCGTCCGTAACGACCTGAGGAATGACTCTAGTAGCCCCGACGGCGCTATAGAGGGGTTTAGGAGCATTTTATTAGCGACGCAATAGGAATTAGATGATTTTGTCAGTTTTTTGTGTGTGTTAGCCCACGGATTTTTTAGGTGCCGGGGGTTTGGGTCGAATTTTCTTGGATTCTTCTATAATAGCATTCGTAACGACCGGGGGAACGACTCCAGTAGCCCCAGCGGCGCTTTAGTGAGGTTTAGGAGCATTTTATTGGCGACGCAATAGGAATTCAGCGATTTTGCAAGTTTTTCGTGTGTGTTAGTCCACAGATTTTTTAGCTGTTGGGGTGCGGGTCGAATTTTCTTAGATTTTTCCATAGTAGCGTCCGTAACGACCTGGGGAATGACTCCAGTAGCCCCGGAGGTGCTATAGAGGGGTTTAGGAGCATTTTGTTGGCGATGCAATAGATATTAGGCGATTTTGCCAGTTTTTCGTGTGTGTTAGTCCACGAATTTTTTAGGTGTTGGGGGTGCGGGTCAAATTTTCTTGGATTCTTCCATAATAGCGTCCGTAACGAACTGGGGAACGACTCCAGTAGCCCTAGCGACTCTTTAGAGGGGTTCTGGAGCATTTTATTGGCGACGCAATAGGAATTAGGCGATTTTGCCAGTTTTTTGTGTGTTTTAGCCCACAGATATTTTAAGTGCCGGGGGTCCGGGTCAAATTTTCTTGGATTCTTCCATAGTAGCGTCCGTATCTAACTGGGGAACGACTCCAGTAGCCCTAGCGACTCTTTAGAGGGGTTCTGGAGCATTTTATTGGCGACGCAATAGGAATTAGGCGATTTTGCCAGTTTTTTGTGTGTGTTAGCCCACGGATTTTTTAGGTGCCGGGGGTCCGGGTCGAATTTTCTTGGATTCTTCCATAATAGCGTCCGTAACGACCTGGGGAATGACTCCAGTAGCCCTGGCGGCTCTTTAGAGGGGTTCTGGAATATTTTATTGGTGACACAATAGGAATTAGGTAATTTTGCCAGTTTTTCGTGTGTGTTGGTCCACGGATTTTTTAGGTGTTGGGGGTCCGGATCGAATTTTCTTGGATTCTTCCATAATAGCATCCGTAACGACCTGGGAATGACTCTAGTAGCCCCGACGGCGCTATAGAGGGGTTTAGGAGCATTTTATTAGCGACGCAATAGGAATTAGGTGATTTTGTCAGTTTTTCGTGTGTGTTAACCCACAGATTTTTTCGGTGCCGGGGGTTCAGGTCAAATTTTCTTCAATTCTTACATTGTAGCGTCCGTAACGACCTGGGGAACGATTCCAGTAGCCCCAACGGCGCTTTAGTGAGGTTTAGGAGCATTTTATTGGCAACGCAATAGGAATTCAGCGATTTTGCAAGTTTTTCGTGTGTGTTAGTCCACAGATTTTTAAGCTGGTTGGGGGTGCGGGTCGAATTTTCTTAGATGTTTCCATAGTAGCGTCCGTAACGACCTGGGGAATGACTCCAGTAGACCAGGAGGTGCTATAGAGGGGTTTAGGAGCATTTTATTGGCGATGCAATAGGAATTAGGCGATTTTGCCAGTTTTTCGTGTGTGTTAGTCCACGAATGTTTTAGGTGTTGGGGGTGCGGGTCAAATTTTCTTGGATTCTTCCATAATAGCGTCCGTAACGAATTGGGAAACGACTCCAGTAGCCCTGGCGGCTCTTTAGAGGGATTTAGGAGCATTTTATTGGCGACGCAATAGGAATTAGGCGATTTTGCCAGTTTTTCGTGTGTGTTAGCCCACAGATATTTTAAGTGCCGGGGGTCCGGGTCAAATTTTCTTGGATTCTTCCATAGTAGCGTCCGTAACAACCTGGGGAACGACTCCAAAAGCCCTGGCGTCTCTTTAGAGGGGTTCTGGAGCATTTTATTGGCGACGCAATAGGAATTAGGCGATTTTGCCAGTTTTTTTTGTGTGTTAGCCCACGGATTTTTTAGGTGCCGGGGGTCCGTGTCGCATTTTCTTGGATTTTTCCATAATAGCGTCCGTAACGACTTGGGAAACGACTCCAGTAGCCCCGGCGGTGCTATAGAGGAGTTTAGGAGCATTTTATTGGCAACGCAATAGGAATTAGGCAATTTTGCCAGTTTTTCGTGTGTGTTAGCCCATGGATTTTTTAGGTGCCGGGGGTTCGGGTCAAATTTTCTTGGATTCTTCTATTGTAGCGTCCTTAACGACCTGGGGAATGACTCCAGTAGCCCCGGCGACGCTTTAGAGGGGTTTACGAGCATTTTATTTGAGATACAATAGGAATTAGGCGATTTTGCAAGTTTTTCGTGTGTGTTAGCCTAGGGATTTTTTATGTGCCAGGGGTTCGGGTCAAATTTTCTTGGATTCTTCCATAGTAGCGTCCGTAACGACCTGGGAAACGACTCCAGTAGTCCCGACGGCGCTTTAGAGAGGTTTAGGAAAATTTTATTGGCGGCGCAATAGGAATTAAGCAACTTTGCCACATTTTCGTGTGTGTTAGCCCAAAGATATTTTAGGTGCCGGGGGTCCGGGTCAAATTTTTTTAGATTATTATATAGTAGCGTCTGTAACGACCTGGAAACGACTCCAGTAGCCCCGGAGGTGCTATAGAGGGGTTAGGACATTTTATTGGCGATGCAATAGGAATTAGGCGATTTTGCCAGTTTTTCGTGTGTGTTAGTCCACGGATTTTTTAGGTGTTGGGGGTGCGGGTCGAATTTTCTTGGATTCTTCCATAATAGCGTCCGTAAGGACCTGGGGAATGACTCTAGTAGCCCCGATGGCGCTATAGATGGGTTTAGGAGCATTTTATTAGCGACGCAATAGGAATTAGGTGATTTTGTCAGTTTTTCGTGTGTGTTAACCCACAGATTTTTTCGGTGCCGGGGGTTCAGGTCAAATTTTCTTGGATTCTTACATAGTAGCGTCCGTAACGACCTAGGGAACGATTCCAGTAGCCCCAGCGGCGCTTTAGTGAAGTTTAGGAGCATTTTATTGGCGATGCAATAGGAATTCAGCGATTTTGCAAGTTTTTCGTGTGTGTTAGTCCACGGATTTTTTAGCTGTTGGGGGTGCGGGTCGAATTTTCTTAGATTTTTCCATAGTAGCGTCCGTAACGACCTGGGGAATGACTACAGTAGCCCCGGAGGTGCTATAGAGGGGTTTAGGAGCATTTTATTGGCGATGCAATAGGAATTAGGCGATTTTGCCAGTTTTTCGTCTGTGTTAGCACACAGATTTTTTAGGTGTTGGGGTCCGGGTCAAATTTCCTTGGATTCTTCCATAATAACGTCCATAACGACCTGTAGAATGACTGCAGTAGCCCTAGCGGCACTATAGAGGGGTTCTAGAGCATTTTATTGGCGACGCAATAGGAATTACGCGATTTTGCCAGTTTTCGTATGTGTTAGCCCACAGATTTTTTAGGTGCCGGGGGTTCGGTTCATATTTTCTTGGATTCTTCCATAGTAGCGTCCGTAACGACCTGGGTAACGACTCCAGTAGCCCCGGCAGTGCTTTAGAGGGGTTCAGAAGCAGCGTCCGTAACGACCTGGGGAACGACTCCAGTAGCCCTGGCGGCTCTTTAGAGGGATTTAGGAGCATTTTATTGGCGACACTATAGGAATTAGGCGATTTTCTAGTTTTTCGTGTGTGTTAGCCACGAATTTTTCAGGTGTTAGGGGTGCGGGTCAAATATTCTTGGATTCTTCCATAGTAGCGTCCGTAACGACCTGGGGAACGACTCTAGTAGCCCTTGCGGCTCTTTAGAGGGGTTCTGGAGCATTTTATTAGCGACGCAATAGGAATTAGGCGATTTTGCCAGTTTTTTTTGTGTGTTAGCCCACGGATTTTTTAGGTGCCGGGGGTCCGGGTCGAATTTTCTTGGATTCTTCCATAATAGCGTCCGTAATGACCTGAGGAACGACTCTAGTAGCCTCGGCGGTGCTATAGAGGGGTTTAGGAGCATTTTTAGGTACCGGGGGTGCGGGTTGAATTTTCTTGGATTCTTCCATAGTAGCGTCCGTAATGACCCGGGTAACGACTCCAGTAGCCCTGGCGGCTCTTTAGAGGGGTTCTGGAGCATTTAATTGGCGACGCAATAGGAATTAGGCGATTTTGCAGTTTTTAATGTGTGTTAGCCCACAGATTTTTTAGGTGTTGGGGGTGCTAGGGGTGTTCATGGTTCGGTTTGGGTCGGTTATTGATTAAAACCATAACCAAACCAATTTAATCGGTTATTAAATGTCTAAAACCATAACCAAACCAAGTAAAATAATAACCACGGGTTTGGTTATTGTCGGTTTGGTTCGGTTTGATTCGGTTATTTGATTTATGACTAGCCGAGATAATTCAAATATTCTCTCTCTACATTCTTCAAATTCTTATGAAGCTTTTTTTTCCTCACGACCGACAAAGGTTCAAAACAGAAAATGAAACAACTTAAACATTCGGAAAAAAAAGAAAACAACTTAAAATCAATTTAAAATTTGAAAAACTACTTACAAACCTTCTCAAAATTTGACAATCTTATACTTGGGGTTGAGGAGTTGAGGTTGCTCTTAAGCCTTAACTGTTAGTCTATGACTGTGAGTCTGTGACTTTGTGAGAAACCAACGTGAGAGGAACAAAAATGTAAAAGGAAAACAGATACTAGGGTTTTAAAGTTTTAACTTTTACTTTATGTTGCTGCCTGCTGATCAAGTGCTTAGTGCTTATTAGAAATTTAGGATTTAGAATTGGGCTTGAAAGTTGGGCTAATGGGCTTGGATTGTTGGACTTGGACCGCTGTTTAGTGTTTATTAGAATTTATAATTGGGCTTGAGAGTTGGGTTTGGATTGTTGGGCCTTAAAAATAAGTATATTAATATTAAATTAATAATTAAAACGTATAATATCTTTAATTATTTATGAAAAACTAATATTATACATATAAATAATTATAAATTTTAAGTATATAATTATCGGTTTGGTTCAGTTATTTATTCGGTTATTTTTTTCTATAACCATAACCAAACCAAATATTATCGGTTATTCAAATTTAAAACCAAACCAAACCAAACCAAACTGAATGTCGGTTTTTTTATTCGGTTTGGTTAAATTTTCGGTTTGGTTTTGGTTTTAACCAAAACTGTGAACAACCCTAGGGGGTAAGGGTCGAATTTTCTTGGATTCTTCCATAATAGCGTCCGTAACGACCTGGGGAACGACTCCAGTAGCCCTGGTGGCTCTTTAGAGGGGTTCTGGAGCATTTTATTGGCGATGCAATAGGAATTAGGCGATTTTGCCAGTTTTTCGTGTGTGTTAGCCCACGGATTTTTTAGGTGCCGGGGTACGGGTCCAATTTTCTTGGATTCTTCCAAAGTAGCGTCCGTAACGACCTGGGGAATGACTCCAGTAGCCCCGACGGTGCTTTAGAGGGGTTTAGAAGCATTTTATTAGAGACGCAATAGGAACTAGGCGATTTTTCCAGTTTTTCGTGTGTGTTAGCCCACTGATTTTTTAGGTGCCGGGGGTTCGGGTCAAATTTTCTTGGATTCTTCCATAGTAGCGTCCGTAACGACCTGGGGAACGACTCCGGTAGCCCTGGCGGCTCTTTAGAGGGGTTTTGGAGCATTTTATTGGCGATGCAATAGGAATTAGGCGATTTTGCTAGTTTTTCGTGTTTGTTAGCCCACGGATTTTTTAGGTGCCGGGGGTCCGGGTCGAATTTTCTTTGATTCTTCCATAATAGCGTCCGTAACGACCTGGGGAATGACTCTAGTAGCCCCGGCGGTGCTATAGAGGAGTTCAGGAGCATTTTATTGGCGACGCAATAGGAATTAGGCGATTTTGCCAATTTTTCGTGTGTGTTAGCCCACGAATTTTTTAGGTGTCGGGGGTCCGGTTCGAATTTTCTTC